>NC_055970.1:13980983-13990983 GCF_018492685.1 Alosa sapidissima
GTGTGTGAGTGGGTGTGTGTGTGTGTTGTAGCGTCTACTGGTTTCAAACACACATCAGATCAACATCTACTGATTCATCAGCTCAGGTCAGAACACACTGCAACTGCAAACCTCTGCAAATTCAGCATTAAATACAGAAATAAATAAGTCATGAGCAAACAAACAAACACACAAATAACAAACAAACAAACACAAGCATGCCAGTATGGTGAGTGGAGAGGAAGCCGAGGGGGAAATGTTACGGCTATCACTTTTGCTAATGGGATTAAATGACTCTGTGTGTATGTGTGTGTGTGTGTGTGTGTGTGTGTGCGTATGTGCGTGTGTCTGTGTTTGTGTGTGTGTGCGTATGTGCGTGTGTCTGTGTTTGTGTGTGTGTGGGTATGTGCGTGTGTCTGTGTTTGTGAGTGTGCGTGTGTTTGTGTGTGAGTGTGTGTGTGTGTCGGGTCCTAATAATAGCAAAAGTGATGGCGGTGCCAAATCAACTCAAACATGGCGGAGCAAAAGCGAGGGATCAGAGAAAAACAAAAGGAGGAGAGAAAGAGAAGGAGGTGAAGGAGGGATGAGGGACGAGCAGGCGAGAGAGCGAGAGCCACGCAGGTCAAAGGTCACGCACTTACCCTAGACTGCGCCACTTCTTCTTCCTGTGGGGGGTGGGGGGCACAGACGGTAAAGCGTGGGGGGGGGGGGGGGGGGGTGGACGGACAGAAGGAGAGAGGGAGAGAGAGAGAGAGAGAGAGAGAGAGAACGAGAGAAAGAAAACGAGAGACAAGCTTAGATGGGAAGAGCACCAAAGAGAACCCAGAGGCCCAACACAGAAGAGGAACATTCTGGAACACAACATGGAGTCAACAGATATCACACACACACTACACTACACACACACACACTACACACACACACACACACACACACACACACACACACCAGACACACATACACACACACAAATAGTACACACACATCGACAGACAGAGAGACAGTAGGATTCCACTAGTCAAGTAGAGAGGAAATCAAGAGACTGCAGATGCAAGAAGAGATGTGATCATATCACACACACACACACACATACACTTTGTCATGGCAACACTGAAAGCTAGCCTGCACAGTATAGTGGGACCTGGAAGAAGTAATCTCCCTCTTATACAGACAGACACACACACACACATACACACACTGCCCAGCGAGTCATTCCCAGGGTGATTTGTGAGTCATTCCTGTAGCGCTCCGCAGTGAGTGAACTATTGAGACAGTGGTGTGCGAGCCATTCTGCCCAGATGTGGGAGAACCGTCTGAGGTACCTGGTGCGGAATATGGGTGCAATACATGAGTGGTTTGGGTTGGGGCGGAACACGTACCTGGTGCGGAACATGAGTGCAGGGTCCATGTTGACGGCGGCCATGCGTCCAACGTGACGGATCTCCTTGGCGATCATCCGTAGCTTCTCAAAGTTCACAAGGCCATCCACCTTAGAGTCGTTACCTGCAGGGGGCGACAAAACCCACCTATCATCAGAGACACCTATCTATGTGCGTGAGTCTGTGTGTGTGTGTGTGTGTGTGTGTGAGTGTTCCTGTGTTTCTTGAATTTCCCCTTGGGGATCAATAAAGTATCTATCTATCTATCTATCTGTGTGTGTGTGTGTGTGTGTGAGAGAGTGTTTCTGTGTGCGTGTGTGTGTTTGTGTGCGTGTGTGTGTGTGTGTGTGAGAGAGTGTTTCTGTGTGTGTGTGTGTGTGTGCACGCGCGCGCGGGTGTGTGTACGTACCCTCGTGCAGGAAGGTGAGGTCCTTTTTGATGACGGGGAAGAGGGGGATGATTGGCGGCTGCAGGTTCTGGTTGTTGAGTACGTTGCGGTACTTGGCCATGTTTCTGGACGGGTCGAACAGGTCCTGCAGGTCGCTGAACAGCTTCTCGTACTTACTGGGCAGCTTCTCCCACGTCCCCCTCAGCCGTGAGACGGGCGCCAGGTTCAACCCACTGACACACACACACACACACACAGTCAAAAGACAACCTGTTAGATTCATATAGCCCCCACAGCCCCCTCAGTCATCACTGAGGATGCAAAACAAGACCTAATGACAAAACTACAGAAGCACATTATCGTTACTACTGCATTTTGGTCATTCAGCATCGAACACAAGTACTTATGAGAACATAGTTCAGGCTAATGAGTTCAATTACAGTAGGATATAAATTACATGGAGCTGGATAGAGTTTAATTAATTTGAGTTTGGTAGTTTCATTGTTTAGATTTGAGTCTGACAGAGTTGGAGACCGAGACAGACAGAGAGATAGAGTTCACTGGACTGGAGCTGGGTAGTTCAGATTGGGGCTGGGTAGTTAAGATTGGGGCTGGGTAGTTAAGATTGGGGCTGGGTAGTTCAGATTGGAGCTGGGTAGTTCAGATTGGAGCTGGGTAGTTCAGATGCTGGGTAGTTCAGATTGGAGCTGGGTAGTTCAGATGCTGGGTAGTTCAGATTGGAGCAGGGTAGTTCAGATTGGAGCTGGGTAGTTCAGATTGGAGCTGGGTAGTTCAGATTGGAGCTGGGTAGTTTAGATTGGGGCTGGGTAGTTAAGATTGAGGCTGGGTTGGAGCTGGGTAGTTTAGATTGGAGCTGGGTAGTTCAGATTGGAGCTGGGTAGTTCAGATTAGAGTTTGCTGCAATTTAGCTTGGAGTTTAGTCTTGAGACTTGTGCTGTGCGTGTGTGTGTGTGTGTGTGTGTGTGTGTGTGCTGGTCCGACTCACCTGATGATGGCGAACATGGAGTTGAAGTTCTTGCACTCGCGACAGTGCAGGGCGATCTTGATGAAGTGCTTGACGATCTTCATCCTCTTCAGCTGGTTGGGCTCCCGCACCACCTCGGACGTCACCCAGAAGGTCTCGCGGTTGATGGCCTCCTCGAAGCGCTTTAGGCTGGACACGGGCGGCTCGGCGGTTCCCGTGGTAGCGGCGGCAGCTGGCAGGCCGGGCCGGCGGAGCTTGAAGAGGTCGTCGATGTACTCGGTGGGCTCGATGGCGCAGAAGAGCTGGAACGCGCGCATGGACAGCTGAGTGGCCACCTCCACCGTGCTGAGCTGCAGCAGACCGATCTGACCCTCACGCAACAGCTCCTGGGCATCCTCGTCCGAGCACAGCGTCTCCGTCTCCATGTTGCTCTTCAGGTAGTACCTACACACACACACAGCATATCAGTCTCCATGTTACTCTTCAGGTAGTACGTCTCCACGTTACTGAGTGTGAGGGTCCTGTATATAGTATTTATATGTGTGTGTGTGTGTGTGTGTGTGTCTGACCTGCCACTGAGCTGGATCCTGTCGGCCAGTTTGGAGAGCTGCTCTGGGAGGCGCCTCTGCTTGATCACACCCTCGGGGGTGACGGACACCTCGCACAGCGAATAGGCTTCTGCGGCGGCGGTGAGCGCGAACTCCCGGATGGCCTGAGCCACCACCTCCTTAGCCGTCGTGTCCTTGCTGATCATGATGTAGCGACTCTGCTGGTCCGCCTTAAACACACGCAGCACCTGGTCCGACATGTCTGCACAACAAACAGACACACACACACACACACACACACATTTAGCGAACGGGCAAGCTTCAGAAGAGAGACATCGACCACCTCATCTGGGTAAAAACAGGTTACAGACCTGCAGCTGATGTAATGTGTTCCTTTAACACGGAGTTTAAGACCTCATCATGCCACACACACACACACACAACACACACACACACACATACAGTACACACAGAGTTTAAGACCTCACAATTCAAACTGTAGAAACCTGCACATCTCAACTGACACAGAGATCATTTCTTTGATTTGTTTGTTTTAATTTATGTCTGAATTATGGAAAAATTTACTGCACTGGCAAAATAATTGGAAATATCAGATTATTTAAAAATCATTGTAATCCACTGTGATTATGAGCAGGAAAAGCCGTAATGACTTTTTGTACTCGCACAAATCTCAAGCTCTCATTTGATCTGTGGATACATCTATGTAAATCACAGGTGTTCGTATTTATGAGACACACCATCACCATTCAGAATAAATCATAAATCATGTGTTGAGGTCCAGGCCAGATTCCCCATCCCTTAATCAGACCCACGACAGCCAACACCAGACAGTCGGGGGGTTACTACTCACTTGCTGCAGCAGCCTCTGTAATGGTGGTGATAAGAGAGAATGTGAGCACGTAATCATGGGCCTGCTTCTGTTTAGCATCGTGTTAGCAGGCTAATGATACTGTGTTATAGTGCTTCTGTTTAGCATCGTGTTAGCAGGTTAATGATACTGTGTTACAGTGCTTCTGTTTAGCATCATGTTAGCAGGCTAATGATACTGTGTTATAGTGCTTCTGTTTAGCATCATGTTAGCAGGCTAATAATGATACTGTGTTATAGTGCTTCTGTTTAGCATCGTGTTAGCAGGCTAATGATACTGTGTTATAGTCCTTCTGTTTAGCATTGTGTTAGCAAGCTAATGAAACTGTGTTATAGTGGTTCTGTTTAGCATTATGTTAGAAGGCTAATGTGCTACAGTGGTTCTGTTTAGCATTATGTTAACAGGCTAATGGTACTGTGCTATTGTGGTTCTGTTTAGAATCATGTGAATGTATGTGAATGTGTATACATATCTATGTGTGTGTTTGTCTGCCCTATCACTGACCCTAAATCCCGAGTCTCTCTTGCTGTGTGTGTGAGATGGAGTGTGGCTATGGGTCGGGTTCGGACAAATATTTAGAAATTGTAGTCGGGTTCGGTTCGGGTTCGGACACATGGAGGCGATATGCTTTGGAAGCTTTACATTTAAAATAGCTTATTATGTTGGGTAACCAACAGGTCTGCTTTACATGATGCAAACATTTGTTTTGAGTAAAATAAAATGTAAAAAAGACCCAACAGCTTTCTTCCTGTGTGCAAGATACATACAGTCGGCATCTAGTCATAATCGTCGTTACCGCCCCCAGTTGCCGTGGTTACCGTGGCTGAAACGCCCCCAAGGGGGAAAATATTAGTTTCAATTGCATGTAATCTAATGGAGGTGCACCGGCTTGACTACCGAAAACACCTATAAAAATATTAAATCTTTTAGCAAACATCAATAAACGGCACAAACACGTTTGAACTGAGAGTTATCTGTGTGTCAACGAGGTTAAGGGTAACATTAAGTTCCCTCATTTTGCTAATTCCAGTTAAACGGCCAGAACTGTCTCGAGTGTACTCATTGTAGAACTGCTTTCAATGGCCGGACTGTGTAGCTCGGTTTAGCAAGCTAAGCCTTTTGCCGTAACACCACATACTCATAAGTTGCATCTTAATTTATTCTCACATGAATGCACATTCCCTACAATGTCTGTGGGAATAGTTTTAACAAGTAATGTGTACCAGTTGGTTATGTTACACTGACGATATAAAGTTAGCCAGTTAGCAACCTAATGATGCTACCATCGAATAGCTTCCAGAGAAATTTGTCGTCAACATTGGGCAATCGAGGGTGAATTAGGTTGTTAGCATTCACTGGGCAGTTAAGTAAACACAATTCCTTTAAATTATTGTGTTCAGAAACAAGCAGAATTACTTGCTTGGGCCTCTTGTTAATGTGCGCTGTGTGTGACCTGCGTGCGTGCACTCTCATCTGATTCTGTAGACAAGAATTCCATTTGTTGTTTGTTCCGTTTAATGGGCTAAAGACACAAACGTGAATAATAATAATCACTAGCATGGGAATAACTGAGCTGAGGCATCATCTGCGTCAGACTCAGGTCGGGTTCGGACATAAAAATGAAAATGCCTGTCGGGTTTGGATGCAACTCTGTCGGACACGGGCCGGGTTCGGACAGAAATTTGCGGCCCGAACCGCACTCTAGTGTGAGAGAGAGAGCGCCCCCACCTGGCTGGTTGTTGAAGTCGAGGATGCGGTGGTGGGACTGCAGCAGGTCGGGGTTGCTGGACGAGAGGTTCCCACTGACGGGCAGCGCAGGAGGAATCTGCTTGGACTGCTTCAGCCCCACGATGCTGTCATCCTGAGATTGACCCACGCCCACATCACTGCACACCACACAGAAACGTTAGATATCACACACACACACACACACACACACCACACAGAAACATCAGATAGTGCTTTAAAACAAGTTAGTTTCATAAGATAGCTCTTTACAAGTTAGTTTCATTAGATATCGCTTTAAAACAAGTTAGTTTCATTAGATATCGCTTTAAAACAAGTTGCTCAATACATTGTCAGACAGAACCATTACTGGCATACAACACATTCAATGCAGGTTTCTTTCAGACAGATATTTCAGAAAACCTACAGACTGCGGTCAGTCAGGGTACATGAGACTGGACCAGATTACATGAGACCAGACTACAGCAGACTGGACCCAGAGTATGGAGCAGACTACAGGAGACTACAGCAGATCACAGCAGACTACAGGAGATTACAATAGACTACAGGAGACTACAGCAGACTACAGGAGACTACAGCAGACTAGACTACAGCAGACTGGACCCAGAGTATGGAGCAGACTACAGGAGACTACAGCAGACTACAACAGAGGTCTGGACCATAGACTGTATAAAACAGGTCTGGACCGTAGACTGTATAAAACAGGACTGGACTCACTTGTAGGGCTTGGGGGGCAGGATGCTGGTGAGCGTCTTGTCGAAGATCTTCTTGAGCTTGTTGCGGCCTCCCACAGTGTTGGCCTTGGCCTTCTTGCTGACCTTCTCCAGCCCCATGGCCTGCTCCACGTCCACCGCCAGGTCCGGGATCGAGTAGCGGCTCGCCTTCTTCATGTCGCCGATCTTGGGGATGTGCGGGGCGCCGTTCTTGCGGTCCAGCTCGTCCTCAGGGTCGTGCTCGTGGTCCTGGTCCGGTCGAGCCAGCAGCTCTTTGAACACTGAAGGACAAACAACAAACAATAAACAACAAAAACAATGTTAATTAGGAAAATAACACAGAAAAAGGTATCTAACACAACACACATATTCCCAAACTAACACAACACACACACATTCCCAATCTAACACAACACACACATTACACCACATAACACACATTCCCTATGTAACACACACACACACACATTCCCAGAGCTCACCCAGCAGGTTGGTTTTCACAGTAATAGACAGGTGAGTGTTGTTCCGTAGGATCTCGTTGGCTTTGGACAGTTGAACATTCTCAAAGTTCTGTCCGTTTACCTCCAGAATCTGACCCAGGAGAGATAGAGAGAGAGACGTCAGTAACCATGGAAATTAGAAATGATGAACCCCCCCCAACTAACACACACACACACACACTCCCCTTGTCATTTCCTGTTCTCTAGTTGACTGTGTGAGGGTGTGTGAATGCAGAAAGAGTCCATTCTGATTGGGTTTCATGTGAGGAAGTAACTCACGGATGAACCGTGAGTGAACTTCCTTTTTAGACAAGAGAAGTGGCATCTAGTTACACACACACACGAGCACTGGAGCTCCATCCGCTACACCCTCACTAGTTACACACACACGCACACACACACGAGCACTGGAGCTCCATCCGCTACACCCTCACTCAAGGCCACTGATGCTCAGCTATGACTGATCTCCACAAGTACGTACGTGCATGCGCGCACGCTCACACACACACTCACAAACACACACACGCTCTCACACACACACACACACACAAACACATAACACACACACACACACACCCTACTGCAGCTGCATTACCAGCAGCTCTGAGTGGTCACCTGGTCTCCTCTCTTGAGGCCAGCCTCTGCGGCCTTGCTGCCGGGCTCGACGCTGTCGATGAAGATGCGGACGCCCTTCTCCGCGCCGCCCAGCAGTGTGAAGGCTAGCGGCGTGTCCCGTGACGCCTTGGTCAGCGTCACCACCCGCAGCTTGGCTTTGGCTGCGCAGGCGATGTTTAACAGTCGTAAGTGCCCGCACATTTTCTGTTCCAGACAGGGAGCAGAGGGGTCAGTTATCAGACGCCAAAAACAAACAAACAAACAAACAAACAAACAACAACTCCTTCTCTGGCCATATGGACGAACGCAGAGATGAAGAGCATTACAGATGAAAGACATATGGACAAACATAACATAGTGATGAGTAAGATGGCATTAACGGACAAACATAGTGATGAGTAAGATGGCATTAAAGGACAAACATAACATAGTGATGAGTAAGATGGCATTAAAGGACAAACATAGTGATGAGTAAGATGGCATTAAAGGACAAACATAACATAGTGATGAGTAAGATGGCATTAACGGACAAACATAGTGATGAGTAAGATGGCATTAACGGACAAACATAGTGATGAGTAAGATGGCATTCACGGACAAACATAGTGATGAGTAAGATGGCATTAAAGGACAAACATAGTGATGAGTAAGATGGCATTAAAGGACAAACATAGTGATGAGTAAGACGGCAAACCTCTCTTTCTAGATTGTTCTCAAACTCTTCCAGAAAGTGGGTCATGGCAGGGTCACCCTCAAAGTCATTGAAATGATTGTTCACCCACAGCAACACTACCCGTGTAACCTGCACACACACACACAGAGAGGGGGGAGAGAGAGAGCATTAAGCAACTGGTGAGGCACATTTCCTTGATGTACATGCATCAAACACAGCAGGAGCCTCTGATTTGGATTCTATTTGGATTCTAATTCAGATTCTAGAACATGGCAGGAACCTCTGATCAGGATTCTGATTTGGATTCAGATTCTAGAATGTGGGGGCAGCAGTAGGAAGCTCTGATCCGGATTCTGATTCTGATTCAGATTCTAGAACGTGGGGGCAGCAGTAGGAACCTCTGATCCGGATTCTGGACGTGGGGGCAGCAGTATGGAGTCAATTTTGTGTCAAAAAAATTAAAGAATACTTATAAAATAGCAAGCAAAAAAATACAAATCAAAATACCAAATAGAAAAAATCAAACAAAAAAATTAAACTCAATTAAAAAATACAAGATTGCAATGAAATCATTTGGGTAACCATGTAACATATTTGTCTTTGCCTCTTTCTCAGTTTTGTTTGATGCTGTTTTCTTTGATTATGATTCCAGCTTTCTCGTTTGCGCTCCCTGACTTTTTGATTGCGGTTTTGACACAAACGTGTCTGGGGGTTGGGATTTCCTTGGGTGCATTCCCATTGGCTTATTTATGTTTGATGGACAGCTAAGCAAGCGTATTGCGAATGCCGTACTCTGCTTCTGATTGGTTGTAACAACGTCATCACCGGGCTAACGTCACTGTCCACAAGCACGGTAGCCTCGCCTGGAGCCCAGCTCAGCCACAGGCTAGCCTCTGTCAAACACAAACACGGAGCGGTTTACCTTGAGCCCAGCTCGGTAACCGCTAGTCCCAGTCAAGCAAAATCACAACAGCCTTGCCTTGAGCCCCGCTCGGTAACCGGCTAGCTCACGTCAAGACACACCGCCTCGCCTTGAGCCCCGCTTGGTAGGCTAGCTAGTAGCTAACATTCCATTCCTGCTGGGCAACATCTAATAGATAGCCGAGGTCTAGTGCTTCATTTCTCAACGTTAAGAGGAATCTTTGTTGTATTCTTTGTAAGAACTCAGTTCGTACTTGCTCCTGTAAACAACAATGTACAATCAGTAATAGTTAAAATTGTTAATAATAAACTGAATCGTAAACTTGCTTAGCTGTCCATCAAACATAAATAAGCCAATGGGAATGCACCCAAGGAATTCCCAACCCCCAGACACGTTTGTGTCAAAACCACAATCAAAAAGTCAGGGAGCGCAAACGAGAAAGCTGGAATCATAATCAAAGAAAACAGCATCAAATTCCATACAGCAGCAGGGCCAGTAAGTAGAGAAATCGGGTTCTGCCTTCTGCCCTGCGGCTTCTGGTCATCCTTTAATGCCCCAGACTGATCTCCTGATGGCCCAGCACACCTGCAGCTCCACCTGATGACCGCATGAACTCATGACCCCATGACCCCTGCACTGAGGTGGAAGTTCAGAAGCAACAGG
>NC_055970.1:13995983-13998483 GCF_018492685.1 Alosa sapidissima
CTGCAGTGCAGTTCTTTAGCCCTCCACCACCACCCCTCACATGACACACTTACTTACTTACTTACTTACACACACACACACACACACACACACACACACACGACACACTTACTTACTTACTTACACACACACACAAACATTTACACACACACAGACACACACACAGACAACACACACACACACAAACATTTACACACACACAGACATACACATACACACACCCACACCAGCCCCTTACACAATACACTTACTTACTTACATACATATACACGCACACAGATACACTAAAACACAAACACTCCCTCTCTATGCCACCATATCACTGAGCATGTGTGGGTGTGTGTGTGTGTGTCTCACCGATGTCGTCGTCCGTGCGGTCCATGGGATCCTTCTCCAGGCAGTCACGGACGATGTCTCGGCTCATGAGGGGGTCGGAGGCGCGCTCGATATCTTCCTCATCATCGTCTTCCTCCGAGTCCACTGCCGTCTCCGGCAGCCCACTCAGGTCCATGTCGCCCGGCTCACTCTCCGTCGCCTGGGGTTACACGCACGCACACGCACACACACACACACAGGTCAGATACGCTGTTCACCACAGCTTCACACTGGTTAGTCAAACACACACACACATCCCATCCAGTTTCCTAGACACACACCAGTTACAGCTGACCTGAGTGGCCTGGGGGGTCAGTCAGGCCAGAATACACTTCTTTTTTTATCACATTAAGAGAAACTTAATCTGGAGCTGGAACAACCAAAATTGTGTTTCGTAACAGCAGGATAAGAAATTAAATTCTATTATTTCCCTCTCTTTCTCTTGCAAATCTGATGCTTCAATACCAATATGCAAAGACACACACACACATAATACAACATTTTTTTTTTTTAGCATAAGTTAAGAATGCAGTGACATAAAGATAAGCTAGTAGTTAATGCAGACCTGGTCTCACTGTCTGGGGTAGTCATAGACACAGCTACACACACACACACACACACCTGGTCTCCAAGAGCAGATGAGTGAAAATAAGAACCTGCTGAACCTCCACAGTCGTTGGTGTGCAGTATCCACTATGCCTTACACACACACGTCTCACTGCACACACACACACACCCATCTAACTGCACACACACACACACACCCATCTAACTGCTCACACACACACCCATCTAACTGCACACACACACACCTCACTGCACACACACCCATCTCACACACAAGCTGTGATATCAGAAGTGCACTTCACTTCAGATGCACGCACGCACGCACGAAGCACACGCTCCAGTAGAACTCCTCCAAAGACAAAACAAAAGGCTGCACTTCCTCACAACACCCCATGTGACGCCATCCACCCAGAGCACACTGGCTGCAACACACACACACACACCCCATGTGACGCCATCCACCCACAGCACACTGGCTGCGACACACACACAGCACACACACATACACACCCACAGCACACTAGCTGCGACACAAACACAGTCACACACACAGCAGCCATGTCGAGCGTCTCCTTGTCTACCTGCGCACAGGCTTTGTGAGGTGGTGATGTGGCTTGAGGCTGCTGCTGGTGCTGATGCTGATGTCTTGGCAAGCCTCCTGCGCCGCGAGCGAGACGCATCCTCACACACCATCACACACACACACACACACACACACACACACACACACACACACCTCGTCTCATCGCCCCCCAACACCACAGCAGTGCATCTCATTAAATATGCAGCAGACTGCCAAGGAGCATCCAGTCAGAATGCAGCACAGCTCAGAGTGGGAGGAGCCAGAGGATGGGGTGGGGGCAGGTGGGCATGTGTGTATGTGTGTGTGTGTGTGTAAGAGTGTGTGTTTGTATGTGTTTGGAGGACTCAAACACCTCTCCGTCACACACAACCCCCCCCCACCCCCCCAACACACACACACACCGTGTGATGACCGGGGATCACATTAGTTTCAAAATCAAAAGTGATTGTGGCTAACAGTAGTAGCAACGGCTGTAAACATACAAAAATTGTAGTCGATAGAATGTGTAAATGTTTCTAACAAATGCTCTTCTGACTGATAGAATGTGTAAATGTATACAGCAAATGCTCTTCTGGCTGATAGAAAGTGTAAATGTATACAGCAAATGCGATGTGATTCATTATCACTTTGTAAAGGAAATGAAGTAGGAAGTAACGTTAGGAATCCCTGATCAATGTGATTGAAATCAGCCTAACCAGTCTATGCACATCACTATGCTAGGGTTGGGAACATTTCCCAAGTCTGCACACCTGACTAAAGTCTCTTAATACAATAGCAAATACACATACACACACAATCACAATACACACACACAATATACACACACAAAATACACACACACACACACACACACACACACACACACAATACACACACAATACACACACACAGTATGTGTTTTTATCCAATGAAAGCCTGATCTATTTTTCAACAGAGGCTAGAAGTGTGATCCATGGCACTGAGAGAGGAAACAGA
>NC_055970.1:14003483-14005983 GCF_018492685.1 Alosa sapidissima
AAAAATAATTCCGTTGAAATGCATGGATTCCAGTTGCTGCTACTGGAAGCAACTGGAATCCATGCACGGAAGTTCTCAATGTCTCGTTTTAAATGTCAAAGCCCTCGGAAGTCTACCAATAAAGTATGGAGCTACTTTGAGCCTCGTAAATGGTGTAAAACAGTGATTTATTTGCATGGCTAGGCCGATGCCTGTGGCACCCCCATCGAAAAACTGTTGGTAGCATCGGTTAACTAGCGCCAGCTTTCTGAGTGCAGGGGACAAGACGAGATGAGCTATGAGACATACGTTTACACTCGGTATCATGATTCAACACACTTTAGGTCAATATCACACCGGAATTCACCTTTAACATTGCAATATATGTTTATTGCTCTTAAAATTCCAAAATAAAAGACTATACAAGTGCAAAGTAATGCATTCTTAGTCAGAGGTAGCATTCAATAAAGTTCAGTAGTGTATAGGTCTAATTGAGTGCCTGTCAGTTCAAAACATTCGTGAGGGAACCCTTGCAATTAACTAACACAGTTAAAAGGCTGCTGATGTGTGGATGCAATTCATAACTTAGTTAGTTCAAATAACGGTTCATACTTCTCCTTGGGAAAAGCACTTTTGAGTCTTGGAAAACACTTTTCCATTTACATCGGGATTTTGCAAACATTCAGTGTCAGAGTCAATAAAATAAGCCCTGCATGAGTAATGAAATTGACAAGCAGCAGTAAGTAAGCATGCTAAACTCGACATTCAAACAGTATTCTAACGTTAGCTTTTAGATACTGCTTGATTGCATAACTTAACTTAGTTTAGTCTCCTCAATGTACTATGTTGTGATAAGATCTTAGCAGAGTTAACTTTAATGCAGCAGTTTTGAACAAATTTGCGCAGCATGGTCACGATGCTAAGCGGATTTAATAGCAATTTAGCCCTCCATGTTCTATGCAATGCTTCTATGTGGCAACAACAATCCTTCAACAATCGTGAATTTTTTGTTAAATGCACATGCAGAGGAGGGGCAGCGGGCTCATTACGAGAGAGAGAGTGGGGCGGGGCAAGAAAAAGCTGCGTGCGTAAAAAGTGCAGCTCCATGAAAGGGTTTTGATTTCGTGGCGCCCCGCCACAGATTAGTCAACGTATGGGAAACACTGAAGGTGTAGTGCACCAAACACCATTATAACCACACAACCAGGTAAGTCCTGGATAAACATGGAGGATGAATGACTGGTACACCCTGTGGGGGAAATGTACACAAATACACACAGAGACACACACAGAGACACACACACACACAGACACATGCACACACACAGACACATGCATGCACACACACACACACACCTCTTTCTCTCTCTCTCACTCCTGTCTTTTCTGTACATCATTATAAACATAAAGTTGATACCGGTCATGTCCTACTTGCAGCTTTGGAAACAACGTTATTCATTCATGCCAATAGAGCATTTGACTTGATCTGATTTGACAGGGAGGGAAAGAGATTGATAGATTTAGAGGGAGGGAGAGAGAGAGAGAGAGAGGAGTGAGAGAGAGAGGGACGGAGAGAGAGAGGGACGTAGGGAGAGCGAGAGGGAGAGAGAGAGCCGAGAGAGAAAGAAAGAGAGATAAAGAGACCAGTCTATCCTCTACACGGCTCGGCTGACAATCTGTGTTGTGTGTGTGCCATTCTGGGTTGTGTGATGTGTGTGTGTGTGTGTGTGCCATTCTGAGTTGTGGTGTGTGTGTGTGTGTGTGTGTGTGTGTGTGTGTGTGTGTGTGTGTGTGTGTGTGTGTGTGTGTGTCATTCTGAGTTCTGTTGTGTGTGTGTGTGTGTGTGTGTGTGTGTGTGTGTGTGTGTGTGTGCCATTCTGCGCTGTGTGGTATGAGGAAGAACAGACACGTTACACACACACGTCAGATATTAGGAGAAGCACACACACACACACGTTACAAATATGCCAAGTCCACCCCGACAAGCACACGGAAACTGCCAAGACGCTATCTCTGGCAAATCAAAACAAACAAGAGAGTTACAAAGCTAGCTAACTTACCTGCTACGTTGTCTAGGGATTCTAAAGAAACTACCTGCTAGCTAGGACCTGGATTGTAACGTTAAACTGGCCCTGCAGTGTATGCGCAAACGTGAAGTTGAAAGCTAGGTCAGTGTGTATGAACTGTAGGTGCGACTAATGAAAAGGCCAGGAGCGTAGAACGCACAGGGATAACCCAATTAGAGGTCTGCACTCCCGCGGTAGATCCGCAGGACCCAACGCAAAAGAGTGCTGCGCGGGACAACTTTTGAAAGCTCTTTGCGGAAGCGGGCGGGATGAGAGAGGTGCGTTCGCAGGTGCGGG
The DNA here is from genome assembly GCF_018492685.1 of Alosa sapidissima. Classification (NCBI taxonomy): domain Eukaryota; kingdom Metazoa; phylum Chordata; class Actinopteri; order Clupeiformes; family Clupeidae; genus Alosa; species Alosa sapidissima. Next base: position 14,005,826 of record NC_055970.1, read on the forward strand.
ACAAACCGATGATTTACTGCACTCCCGCAAATTAAATATGTGTGTAAAATTAAATATGGAAATGATTAAAGTAGTGTTCATAACTATAGTTCAGCTGGATGTTCTGTTAGGCAGCATTAAAAAACGGGGTTTAAGCATAACTGACTGATAGCAGGCCT
>NC_055970.1:14010983-14028483 GCF_018492685.1 Alosa sapidissima
GACCCAGAATAAGCCATAGCAGAAAGGGAAGGAAAACCACACACACATGCACAGACGCACAGTGACATGTCACCAGCTTCCTGTTTCCATGTTGTGGACTGGAAGAGGAATGTCCTCACTGACCGGGGGGTGGGGGGGGGGGTATGTGGAGGATAGGGAAAGGCATGTTTGTGTGTGTGTGTGTATGTGTGAGAGTATATAGTCAATGTATCACTAGTCCAACAGCTCTAGCATGCTTCATAGATCGGTGTGTGTGTGTGCGTGTGTGTGTGTGTGTGTTAAGAATGTTAAACCCGCCAAATAGCACCAAGCGTTCTGACCGAAAAAAAACACACAATGTTCCGGAAGAACACAGGATAGTTAAAAGTCACCAACTGTTACAACTGTCAATAAAGAGTGTGTTTATGTCTGGCTGAAGGCGAGAGATAGCCTGACGAGCCAGACCCACATTAAAATGTAGGGTCTGGGCACTCACCGTTCACAGTGCTCAGTCCGAGGGGCGGGATAATCGGTTGTCTTTCAAATTCCCTCTGCACGCAATAGGACAGTGCTGAGTCCCATGCGTTATCCCACCAGCGGAGCTAGTTGGCTAGTTCAAACTTTTGCCGCTAGGGTGCGTCTAGATTTCTAGGCTAGGCGAGAGAGCCTTGGTAAGGACAGTTTCATAAATAGCAACTGACAGGTCCCACTCATCACCTGGGCATTCACACACACACACACACACAGAGAGAGAGAGAGCGAGCTCTACTCTGGTCTCTCTGAACCTGCACAATCCTGAGGTCCAAGATACGGTTTATGGAGGAGTTATCTTTGTATCAGAGGAGCAGAGACTAAAAATACATTTGCAGCTTTTGATATTTTTCCAGTTAATAAATGGAAGTCAAAGTCAAAAGTAGACTCATTGTAGAACTGTTGTCTGTGGTCATTTGACGGTTTGTGGCAAGGTAAGTTACCCCTTACATGTTCTAAGATGCCCCTACGATCATATTTTCAACAAAGTCAGACACTTAGCTATTACAGTGATATGTCCAGTTAGCAAGCTAGCTATATAACAGTGATATGTCCAGTAAGCAATCTAACCGAAGCTAATGCCAATGTTAGATGCTATCCAAGTTAGCCTACTACATGGAGATACTGCAGGCAAATTTGGCTGATAGATAACATAAATCTTCTGAACATTGGTCAGTTCAGTGGTCTAGCTATGTCCAGTCCAAGCTAGCTATACTACAGTGATATGTCCGGTTAGCAAGCTAGCTATATTACAGTGATATGCCCAGTTAGCAAGCTATGTTACAGTGATATGCCCAGTTAGCAAGCTAGCTATATTAGAGTGATATGCCCAGGTAGCTATTTAGCTATGTTACAGTGATATGTCCAGTTAGCAAGCTAGCTATATTACAGTGATATGCCAGTTAGCAAGCTAGCTATGTTACAGTGATCTAGTCATGCTGCAGGTGTGAATGTAGCCAATGCCCTGCTTCTACTGTGTTTACTTCCAAAAGGGATGGAAATCACATTGCAACACGTTAATTCCCCGGTGAGCTCTCATTAATACACACCCGTTGGAAAAGCTAGGAGGCTGAGAGTCTGGTCTAGTTCAGTTAGAGACACACACACACGCACACACACACACACACACACAAACACACGAGAGTCTCTGGCTCAGTCATTATAGGGATGAAATGGCCACTTCACAATCACACAGCTGAAGAAGGCTGCAGGAGGAAAAAAGCCTTACACACACACACACACACTTAGTACAGTACCTGTGGTTTAGGGCATTCCTGAGGAGAAGCCAGTGGGAAGAGCAGGAAGGGAAAAGAGAAGCAGAGAAGCAAAGATGAGACGACAAACCAACATACACACACACACACACACACAGTTGAGTATTTATTCTAACACAGATACTCAAACACACAACTGTACACATACAATACAACAAACCAACACACACACACACACACACACACACACACACACACACACACACTGTTACATCCCTAGCTGTTTGTGTTCCTGCTGTCTCTGTATTTTTCAGACACTCCAGCAGGGGGCTTAATTGCTGGACCAGCCCTATAAAAGGTCCTGGTTGACGTCACTCCAGAGGGCCGGCTCGTTTTTTGGTTCCTCGCAGAACGCCACCGCTGCCACGCTACGCTTTTTTCTCCGCTTTCCGCTCCTGCCCACACTACGTCCCCACACTACGCCCCCACACTACGCCCCCACACTACGTCCAGGTCTCCAGTCCCTCTCAGAGTGAGAGTCTGGGAGAGAGGCCTGGAAATTGGGCGGCTTCGTTTTTGGCCTTCTGGCCTTCACTTGCTATTTGTTTAGAACATTGCTTTTTGCATTAATTTATGTTCTAGTTTAATTATAATAAATTATTGATTATTTTAATTTATCCACCGTTGTCTGCCATATTTTGCCCTTGCTTTATTTAGCTTTGTTATAGTTCCCTGACCCTAGCAGGGGGCATAACACACACACACAGATACTCAAACACACAGCTATACACATACAATACGACAAACTGTGACAGAGCGCAGTGCGTCTGTCACTGGCAAAGGCAGCTTTCCCGCCGCAACGTGAACAATGACTTTACAAACATTTGCACAAAGACGGCGCTATTAAATCATGTTGCGATATTGATTTGTTTGTTAAGATATTGTGAATGGTACAGACCTGAGGCGTGTCAAGATGGGGGTTAAGTTAACACTAGAAATTTGTTTAAGTTAAGCATACAGGGAATCAAAGCCGCGATATGCGGTATAGAGGTTGAAGTGAATCTATTTATCGGTAACGTAAGCGTTCTCTAAAAGCGCGCATTATAACATCAATGCTTACTAGCTGGGAGATGGAAATGCTTTGTCCAAGTGTATGTATGATTGTGTGTATGTACGTGCCTGTTCTCGGTGCTTCAGTTGCTTTCTGGGTGCAGGGGAGCAAACTGGAGTATTGGGCAAGGGACACTTTTCTGCGCATCTTTCGTGCCCAGACGTGGGAACGCTTATTGGCGCAGGTGTGTTAGAGTGGTAATATTATTTGGTGCTTAGTGAGGTTTCTTATAGCATTGTATGGAAATAACATGAACGATTGTTAGTAATGTGTATTGCCTATGTCATATGCATGGTTTAGTCCAGTGTTTTAAATGGTGTCTGCATAGCGCAGTCAGGAGTTAAGATTCCTCCTCAGTTGTGAGAGGTCCTGCTGAAAGACCTGAGGTAGGCATAGAACCTAGTGGGCATTGTCCCGGTGTTTGTTTTTCCTTTTTGTATCAGTGTTTTGTTTTGTTTTGTTTTGTTTGTCATCAGTGTCTTAACATATAACCTGCCGGTAGCCTAAAAATAACAAAATATAAAAATAAAAAAAGCCTCTTTTGGATACAATCTGCTGCAGTTGTCCATCATTCAGTCCTGACCAATCCACCCGCTCGGGCACACTCCGTTACACAAACCAACACACACACACACACACAGAGATGAGTGTTATCTCTATCTCTCTCTCGCATGCACGCAAGCACACAGCAGAAACACACATACTTACACAGACAAACTGGAGCATCCATTAAAACTGAAGCAGAGATGTAGGGCTGTGTCTCTCTCTCTCACACACACACACAAACTGGAGCATCCATTAAATCTGAAGCAGAGATCTAGGGTTGAGACCAGATGCTCAGTCATGGATCCTCAAACACTACAAACACACACTCTCTCTCTCTTTCTCTCTCTCACACACACACACACACACATATTGCCCCCAGAAATTACAAACATGAAACTAACACTAATGATGAGTGTTGGGGAGTGAGGGGGTTCAAGTGTGAAATTTGCAAAAAGGCAAATTAGCTGAAAATCATCAGGAGATAAAAAAAAAAGAGGAGAATCTGGTGTGTGTGTGTGTGTGTGTGTGTGTGTGTGTGTGTGTGTGTGTGTGTGTCTGAGTGTGTGTATCCCCATGGGGAAAAGCCATCCTCTACCAGAACAATCAACACTCATCAGCCAGGGTAGCCAAGCACAGGGAGAGAGAGAGAGCGAGGGAGAGGGAGAGGGAGAGAGTGGTGGAGAGAGAACGAGTAAGTGGTAGAGAGATAGCGAGAGAAAGGGATGGAGAGAAAGAGTGAGAGAGAGTGGTGGATAGAGAAGAGAACAGAAAATAGATAAAGAGACTGAGGGGTCTGATGTACACACACACACACTCACGCAGACGCACATGCACGTGCACAGGCACTCACACGCACACACTCACATGCAAGCACTCACACACTCACATGCACGCACTCACACGCACACAGAGAGATATCAATATTCCGAATGTCTTTTTTTAGGTTGTGCCCTTTCTGATTGGTGGGCATGCCTAGTGCATGAGAAGAACAGCACTCCTGATTGGTGAGCATGCCTAGTGCATGAGAAGAACAGCACTCCTGATTGGTGAGCATGCCTAGTGCATGAGAAGAACAGCACTCCTGATTGGTGAGCATGCCTAGTGCATGAGAAGAACAGCACTTCTGATTTGTGGGCATGCCTAGTGCATGAGAAGAACAGCACTTCTGATTGGTGATTGGCAGGCATGCTCACCAATCATAAGTGGCACAGTCAAGAAGGATGACAAGAATATAAAAATCACAACAAGATTAACTGTGCACGATTATTTGTAGACAAGATCCAACTGTGCATGATTATTTGTAGACAAGATTAACTGTGCACGATTATTTGTAGCCTTTGTGATTAGATAATTGCATTGGTTCATATTTCGATTGTAATTGTTATAATTCTATAGCCCTACTAGAGTGCATCTCTGTCTCGTCTTTCCGTATCATTAGTGTGTGTGTGTGTGTCTAACAGTCTTTCCTCATCAGTAGTGTGTGTGTGTGTGTGTGTTTCTAACTAGGGATGGGCATAATTAATCGACGATCGATAGTTGATCATTAAGAATTTCGTCGATCACGTTAATTTGTTGTCGATTAAACTAATGTAGGTTGCGTTATATAGTGTGTCTTGAAGCAATTAAATTAATTTCACTGTGTGGCAGCAATTAAACATTATACCACCCGGGGACAATATTTGACGCTATAGGCTACTCAGTTACCTACGAGTTTCCGTTTTGATTTATGAAGAGTTCACGGTGAAGTGTTGCGTGGGACAATTTTATCTTTTAAAAAACAATAACGTTAGTTCACTGCAAACACTGTGTAATATGTGATGTAATAATTGCCTACCAGTAGGGCTATCAGTGCACGAGCAATAGAAGACATTGTTTCGATTTAACTCATTGAAATAAGAGCTGCTCTTAATATTTTATATTGTTGGTTGGTTTAATACCTTGTTGTCAATGAAAAGTCGTTGTCCTACACCATCAGTCTCCAACATGTCACTCTCAAGCTCAGTCGCTTGCCGTCCCCTTCTGAGCTTGCCAGAGGCTGAAGCAGTAGGCCTACACTGTAGGCTACTACATTAAAAAACAATTGTTGCCGCGACTGGAGGCATTCCAGCCTACGAATTTAATAAAGTAAATCATGCAATTCAAACTCAATTTAGGCTACTTGGCTATGCAATAAGGTTTCCATTACAGCACAGCGCACATTTTGAATAAATGAAAGCGACTGCCTTGTTTTGCAATAAACAGCGGGTGAAAATTCCAACTCTTTCAACAACATGAAATGTAATACCCCCCAGATTTCAGTGCTCATCAGTCCCAACATTGAGCAATATAATCAAACTGTCCAAAAGAAAATTAAAACCCAAACCAAACGGAAAATCTTCTGCTTTTGATAGCGGTATGTGCTCCAAACGAAACGCATGTCTCACAATAAAATGCACGTAGAAATAAAGGCATGCTGAATATAGCCTATATCTGGCCCAAATAAAGCCCTGTGCTTTGCGCAGCCTAAGTAAATAAAAGACTCCGGCCATAATTTGAGGATTTACGGCATGTTATTTTTTATGAGGCTTTGTTAAATAGCCTAATTAATTGTTCTAGGCTAATCTCTCACTCTCTTTCTCAACTCCGTGCCTTGGATAGTTTTGAGTTACATTTTGACAAAACCTGTCAGATCTAAGCATTATTATGTTTTTGGTTAAGTTATTGTTTAACATGATTCTTTTTTATAATTTATTATTTTGTAACAAATGAGGGTCTCTGTTTAATCTGAACGGCGGCTCGCATTCCGCTGCTGTAGAGCACCGCAGCGCAGAGCTTAATATCTGTTTAGCCTAACCAAACGTCCAGCTTAACTGCCACAAGTTATTCTTCATGTGATTCTTCTTGTGAAACACGCTGTATTTCTGTATTTTCATTGCATTTTTAAATTCATAAAAAGTTCAATAAATAATTAATTTTAATATAGGCCTAGAAATATTAATGATTAATTGATAGTCGATCGACTAAGAAAATTTAATCGAATGCCCATCCCTATTTCTAACAGTATTTCTGTATGAGTAGAGTGTTGGTAGCAAATTAAATGTGCCTACACAAGACTAGGGGAATGTCACAGAGAAATTCTTTCTGCGTCTCTGTGTGCGGGCGTGTCTGTGCGTGTGCGTGTGCGTGTACACACGAGAAAGAGAGCAAGAAATGGAGTAAAAATCCTCAGAAAGCAGATTAATTCTGCCGTGTGACGGCTTAAAATTATCTCAACTTCAGGAGCTACTTAAAACAACAAACAAACAAAAAGATAAACAACAAGAAGAAAAAACACAAACGCTGGACAGGGCTCATTTGGGGACAAACAGTCCCAGGGCCGTGAGAAAGTTCAGTGCACCCTCTCTGCCCTTGGAGAGACACACATCACTATCTCTCTCTCTATGCCCTCGGAGCTAAATCAGAACCCCGATGACCATGACGACTAGCCCCCGCGTCCCCACAGACGGCCGCAGCAGCATTCCGAGCGCAGTGTTCCGATGGCCTCCCCAAGGACAAAGCAGGAACAACAGGAATGAAATGGAGGACAAACAGGAAGAAAAAGGTGAAAAGAAGAAAAACATGGGAGGAAGAAAAAGATGGAGGAAGAAGAAGATAAAAAGAAGAATGTGTCTGAATGATCATTCCAGAGAAAAGGCTGTCACGTTTACACACACACACACACACACACACGTTGTCACCCCAGAGACGAGGTTGTCGCGTTAAACTGATCCAGTGCGAAAGACCACACCCAGGAAGAGAGGGGGTGTTTGGAAACACACACATGACTGTACATTGTACTGTAACAGGGGCTCTCTCACTCTCTCTCTGTCTAATGCAAATTAAAACAGACAGACACACACACACACACATACACAGAGATACACACAGAGCTGTGATAAGGGGACAGGGCTGAATTAAGGGGTTGATGCTTTTTTCAGTCACACTATTTGGGGAGGGAACAGGAGTGGCTGATCAAGACATGAAAGACGTCCTTTACTCCTCGTGTGTGTGTGTGTGTGTGTGTGTGTGTGTGTGTGTGTGTGTGTGTGTGTGCGCGCGTCTTTTCCTTTCCAGTCACACCATGAGCACCCCAAGCAACACACGCAAACCCTTAGTGAAGGCTTTTCTGTGTGTGTGTGTGTGTGTGCAAACATATTCAGCTGAGACGAGTCTTTATGTGCGCCTTTCCACAAGCACAAAGCGTCAGTCTTCTACTTCAAATACACACTCCTTCACTCCACACAAACGCCACACACACACACACAAACACTCCTTCACTCCACACAAAACACACATACACATTCGTTGAGCTGCAGCTCAGGGAATTAAATGAAGAGCAACACAGAAGACCAACGACACTCAATCTAGCAAACAGAAATGAAACCAGCACAGACACACACACACACTCACGTAAACACACACACACACAGACAAAAAGATGGAAACCAGCACACACATGTACACACACACACAAATGGAAACTAGCACAGAAATACATAGAGGGGGAAAATAGCACAAATATACGAAAAAAGAACTAGAGTCAGACACGAGCATAGTCACTGAAAAAAAAAAACTATACAGCACAGAGAACTAGCATAGCCACTGAAATAAACCCCTACACACAGCACAGACAACTAGCATAGCCTCTGAAATAATCCTCCAAATAGCACAGAGAACTAGCATAGCCCCTGAAATAAACCTCTATATACAGCACAGAGAACTAGCATAGCCACTGAAAGAAACCTTTATACAGCACAGAGAACTAGCATAGCCACTGAAAGAAACCTCTATACAGCACAGAGAACTAGCATAGCCCCTAAAATAAACCTCTCTACAGCACAGAGAACTAGCATAGCCACTGAAATAAACCCCTACACACAGCACAGACAACTAGCATAGCCTCTGAAATTAACCTCCAAATAGCACAGAGAACTAGCATAGCCACTGAAATAAACCTCTGTACAGCACAGAGAACTAGCATAGCCACTGAAATAAGCCCCTACACACAGCACAGACAACTAGCATAGCCTCTGAAATTAACCTCCAAATAGCACAGAGAACTAGCATAGCCACTGAAATTAACCTCTATACACAGCATAGACAACTAGCATAGCCACTGAAATAAACCTCTATACACAGCACAGAGAACTAGCATAGCCACTGAAAGAAACCTTTATACTGTACATCACAGAGAACTAGCATAGCCACTGAAAGAAACCTCTATACAGCACAGAGAACTAGCATAGCCACTGAAATAAACCTCTATACACAGCACAGAGAACTAGCATAGCCTCTGAAATAAACCTCCAAATAACACAGAGAACTAGCATAGCCCCTGAAATAAACCCCTATACAGCACAGAGAACCAGCACAGCCACTGAAATAAACCTCTATACACAGCACAGAGAACTAGCACACCCCTGAAATAAACCCCTATATGGCACAGAGAATAAGCATAGCCACTGAAAGACTGACAAACCTCCAAACAGCACAGAAGTATCACTAACTAACTTTATAATGCTCACTAGAGGAGGCTGATCAGACAGAGACATGCACACACACACACACACACACACACACACACACAAACATGCATACAGACACACGCACACACATGCACACCTTGATGAGCAGACTAGCAATTGTTCACAAACACAACAGGACAAAAGGAAAGCAGCTACACAAATATCAATAAACACAATACACACACACACACACACACACACACACATACACACACAAACATGCATACAGACACACGCACACACATGCACACCTTGATGAGCAGACTAGCAATTGTTCACAAACACAACAGGACAAAAGGAAAGCAGCTACACAAATATCAATAAACACAATACACACACACACACACACACACACACACACACACACACACACACACACACACACACACACAAACATGCATACAGACACACGCACACACATGCACACCTTGATGAGCAGACTAGCACTTGTTCACAAACACAACAGGACAAAAGGGAAGCAGCAACACAAATATCAATAAACACAATATAATATTACATATCCTGCTCAGTGTAGACACACACAGAGTCAGATTCTCAGAGCAGAGCCAGACAGACAGCCTGATGGGAAAGAGCCATTTGAGGAGCCATTGAGGGCGAATGCAGAAATTTTAGGGGGCGGAAGGACTGAACACACACACACACACACACACACACACACACATGCGCGCACATGCACACACACACGGGAATCACATACTAACTGACAAATTGATACTGTCCCATCTTTGCCCGATAATATCACCATTCAGTAATTCTGCACAACTCAATATATTACAAAGGATTTGCCTACAATACATCACCATATCTGTGTAATGAACTAGAAGAAAAAGGCAAAAGGCTAGAATTATGTATTCTTTCACTGCATTTCACAACTTAATGAAAACAAGGAGTATTATAGCTTTAGCCTAGTGCCTCTTAAAATATAAAATAAAATTGACAGTGTATAGCCCTCATTCAGCTGTGCTCCAGGATGCATGAGTTGGTGACTGGTAAGGCAAATTGAGGATGCATGAGTGGGTGACTGGTAGTGTTGTCGTACTCGAGTCCGGTCTTGGTCTCAAGAACATTTTTCGCTTACTTACCTCTGTCTCGTCTCGGAATTGAAACCAAAAATACTCGGTCTTGACTCGGACTGACCTACATTTGAAGGAGGTGGACTCGTAATTTTCATAGTATATTCTAAAATATCCACCATTACAGATATTCTTATTTTAATAAAAATTATAATATTGACTGGCGTTAAATTATATCTCATGGTGCTATGCTGCGCAGTGCAAAGGTTTCGAGAGATACAATGTCCAAACGGCACAGCAGTTATTCTGGTTTTGGCATAATTTGTCATTCCAATGCGTGCCTCTGGTTGTAATAATTTCCGAGATGAGTGAGCAATCCGCAATTATTAAATTTAGTTACTTTGGTTAATTTGGAACCACAATTTCAAACAACACCTTCAACTTTAATGAAATGTTGACATCATGCCATTCAAAGTTTTGACTCCAGCTGAGTTCCTAGTCTTAAAGTATTGTTCAGAAAAGAAGTTTGGTAGACAAATGTGTGCTAGGCGGCTCCTATAGCCAACAATCCCCACTCTACCCTTTGGGAATTTAACTTTTGAATGACACTTGGGTGTTAAATGTAAGTAAATCATGAAAATCTACTCTTTTTTTGGTCGGTCCCGATGCAGTGTTGACTCCTCAAAGACTGGGTCTCGACTCGGTCGACTCGGCCTTGCCTCCTCAAAGACTCGGTCTCGGCTGCATTTAAAAACCAACGGTCTTTACCCTTTAAAGACTCTGACTCGACTCGGTCTCGTCCCCATTACTAGTGATTGGTAAGTCACATTGAGGATGCATGCGTGGGTGACTCTGGTAAGGCAAATTGAGGATGAGTCCATTTAGAATTAGAATTCAATATTCGTGAAAATATCAATATTTGATGCCAGCATATTGATAACATATCGCAAAAGGAAGTTATACGATATCTTCCAGTATCGATATTTTGTCCCACCCCTAACACACACACACACACACACACACACACACACAGGAGGAGCCGAAAGAGAGCAGGCTGCTGCTGCTGATGCTGCTACACACACACACACACACACACTCCTGTCCTACTGAGCAGCTCCAGATTCTGTACCAGACAACAGAATCCATCCCACAGTGCAAAACACACACAAACACACACACAAACACACACACACATACACCAGACTGACAAACACACACAAACATACACCCCCACTAGACTAAGAAGCAATCGAGAATAAAAATGCACACAAAAGCAAAGACATCAGCCGCAATTTTCCACCCAACACACAGTACCATAGGTAGTGGATCACTACAGGGAGAACTTTGCGCACACACGCACGCATGCACACACAAAAAGACACTCCAGTGGCACAACTGGAATCACACACACACAAACACAAACTTCAGCAGCATAGCTAAACTAAACCAAATTGAACAATGTTACTTACAGAGCATGGAGAGTTACACACACACAGACCCACACCCATACTGCAGAGATCAGATGTCCGTACGCTGACAGAAGTGAAAGCTCTGTCTGAGAAGGGTGTGTGTGTGTGTGTGTGTGAACGCTGAGACACGTACCGTGTGGCATGCGCGTGCTATGGGGGGCTTCCCTGCTGGATAGGGGTCCACGGTATCGATGATGGTCTGCCTCTCTCCCTGCTGGTTGATCTTGCGGAAGCGCCGGCGGGACTGCCTGTGAGAAGCCTGCCTCTGGAAATACTCCTCATTCTCGTCCATATAGTCCACCTTCACAGAGACAGAGAGAGGGAGGGAGGAAGAGAGAGAGGGAGAGAGGGAGGGAGAGAGAGGAGTAAGTGTCTCTTCTCCCCCCTCCCACTGCACATTCGCTGCGTAAAAATAGCAAGGAGTGTGAGTGTGTGTCTGAGCACCAGTGTGTATGCGTGTGTGAGGGTAGGCCTACGTCAAAGACAGCTTTCAACTCCACAAGAGCAGTACTGAGAGGAAAGGAGGGGGGAGGAGAAGTGGAGAGGAGGAGAGGACGAGAGTAGGAAAGGAAAGGAGGGGGGAGAGGAGAAGTGGAGAGGAGGAAAGGAGGAGAGGACGAAAGGAGAGGAGAGAAGGAAAGGAAAGGAGGGGTAGAAGAGGAGGAGAAGAGGAGAGGAGAGGAGAGGAGGAGAGGAAGGGAGAGAAGAGGGGGCAGGATAAGAGATGTGAAATGGAAAAAGGAAAGGATGCTGGAGAGAGAGATTGGGTGTTGGCTCTGACTGCATAGACGCCTGTGTGTTAGCTGTGTGTGTGTGTGTGTGTGTGTGTGTGTGTGTGTGTGTGTGTGTACAGAGGGGAGGCTACACCCTAGCATTTCTGTGTGTGTGTGTGTGTGTGTGTGTGTGTGTGTGTGTGTGTGTGTGTGTGGCAGAGGAGAGGGGAGGCTACACCCTAGCATAGCTGTGTGTGAGGCGGTGAGGGTGATCACGCGATACAGAGCAGGTGCTGCAGACAGCAGCGCTCCAGATTAAAAGAATCCGCCTGCTTTAAACTGCAGTCTTGCAAGAGCACGTCACAGAGACACAGAGACACACACACACACACACACGTCACTGAAAAAAACAGACACAGACAAACCGAGAAGAGGGATTGGGAGGAGGAGGGAAGGAAAGGGATCTGGAGACCGAAACAAAATGAGAGAGAGAGAGAGTGTGTAGAGAGAGAGTGTGTAGAGAGAGAGAGAGAGAGAGAGTGAGTATGTGTATGTGTATGAGAGAGATAGAGGAGAGCTGAGTGTGTGAGAGAGAGAGAGAGAGAGAAGTGCAAGAGAAAAACTAGTTATGTCTGCGTGTGTGAACAGTGTGTGTGTGTTAACAGTGTGTGTGTGGAACAGTGTGCGTGTGGAACAGTGTGTGTGTGGAACTGTGTGCGTGTGGAACAGTGTGCATGTGGAACAGTGTGCATGTGGAACAGTGTGCATACCTATTTAGGACTTATTTACTGTCCTCTATCGCTCTCTGCCCCCCCGCCACACACACACACACACACACACCGCTCGCCACCTCTCAATTTCAAACTCTCAACACTACTGGGACTGCACATCAAATCTTTTGCTGCCGTACCAACTGCTGCTATGGCAACTGCAGGAGGGGAGAGCCTGTGTGTGTGTGTGTGGTGTGTGTGTGTGTGTGTGTGTGTGTGTGTGTGTGTGTGTGTGTGTGTGTGTGTGTGTGTGTGTGTGTGTGTGTGTGTGTGTGTGTGTGTGTGTTAAGAACCAATTGTTTTTAGCTGTTAGAGGATGGGACATGATGGTGGTGGTGTACTGCATGATGTAGCTTTGGTTCAGGAGTGACAAAATTAGAGGAAGTGCTGATGGAGAAGCTTCACCGTAACTCAACTGCATGGATGGAGACGCGTCACTGGAGACTAGAGCTCCGCATCTCGATAACACTGGGGATGGAACTAACACTGGCGATGGGGATGGAACTAACACTGGCGATGGGGTTGGAACTAACACTGGGGATGGGACTAACACTGGGGATGGAACTAACACTGGGGATGTGGTTGGAACTAACACTGGGGATGGAACTAACACTGGGGATGGAACTAACACTGGGGATGGGACTAACACTGGGGATGGGGATGGAACTAACACTGGGGATGGAGATGGACTCAATGATAGTGTTAGATTGCTGGATGCTGGTGTGATGTGGTACCTACCACAATCATCTCAGAGGGTTCCAGAACGATGCACTCACATCCTCGGCGCAGGCTACCGGCCGACCGCTTGCCAAAGCTGCAGAGAGAAGAGGAAAGACGTTAGAAACCAGTACCTTACTCTACAACACCAGAACTCACACACACACACACCAGTACCTTACTCTACAATACCAGAACTCTCTCACACACACACACCAGTACCTTACTCTACAATACCAGAACTCACACACACACACACACACACACACCAGTACCTTACTCTACAACACCAGAAAACACACACACACCAGTACCTTACTCTACAATACCAGAACTCAGGCCATCCTTAAAAATATTTTCGTTTGCCGTAACCCGACCGACCCTGTCAATTTAGAACCGACCCAAATATTTATTTTTTTCCCCTTTTAGTCCGACCGACTTGCCGGTTGTAAACTTGCGTTAATACCAACCGATTGTTTTTTTTTTACTCTAAACAACCAATACAAATGCAATAAAATAATATTTCTTTTAGTAGGCCCAAGTATTGTGAATATAAATTGCCTACATGCAAACGTGGCTCACTTAAAAAAAAAACTAGCGTCATCTCTACACCATTGGTTTTACGCATGTCACACTATGGCCTACGCTTCGTTTCATTCACACAAACTGATAACGCTTTTACTTGGCACGAAGTTCTGGAAGAACTGTGGCCAGATCTTTTCTCATCCCTCCTCCCCCTAGTCTAACGGTGACCGTGTCGGAGTATTGAAATTGGTTGTGGTCTATTCAGCATTTCTCAAAATATGGGTCCGCAACATGGAGACTGCTGGTCCGCGGAGTCGTGGAGTGAAATTAGGCCCGGTGCTTCATCTGATAATTTGCTGCGCAGTTGATCAAGAAACCGCGGATCGACGAAAAAAGAAAACAAACGTTTCTGCTATCGATGTCATTAAACATGGAGCCCTACAATTAAGTGGTGGTATGAGCATTCATTCAGTGCGCGTCTGCGCGAGAGAAACTGAAACTAATCGATAACGTTGGTATCAAAGCTCCGCTTCAACCTGTTGGAAGGCTATTTATTTATTTAACGAAACTTAATAGAACGACGTTGTTTTTTGGAACTTCCTTAGAAACAGAGCAGAGACTGTATAATACACTGTATAGCATTGAGTATTGTATAGTCAAATTTCAATATAACGTGGCCAAGAGCTATTGTAGCCTTCTTTCTGGGTACATGTAGATGAGCCCTATGACCCAAAAGTCTGCCATGACCGGGCCTCAGGTCAAAGAAGTTTGAGAAAGGCTGGTCTATATAACCTGCATCAGAATGAGGTTTGCAATGGTGCGCCTGAAGGCACGGGTTGAAGACCCAGTCAGTTACGTCACGATATGCACATTTGTGTAAATTCATTCCTACGTAATCACCATGACCAAAATTGTACTTTTTTTTTTTACTTTGAATCTTGAAAAAAAAAAAAATATTGACCTACCTACCGACCCATTTTTAATTTTTTTTGGCTGTTACTGCAAACAAAAATATTTTTAAGGATGGCCTCACACTCACACACACACACACACACACACCAGTACCTTACTCTACAATACCAGAACTCACACACACACACACACACACACCAGTACCTTACTCTACTATACCAGAATTCACACACACACACACACACACACACACACACACACACACACACACACACACACACACACACACACACACACACACACACACAAACACAAATATCATCAGAAACTGTTGGACGATACCGATATGGACCGCTAAGTTTAAAAAATGCAAAAAATGGCCGATATATCGGTCGACCTCTAGAGAGAAATGGAGAGAGAGAGAAAGAGAGAGATGGAGAGAGAGAGAGATGGAGAGGGAGATGGAAAGAGATGGAGAAAGGGAGAGAGAGAGGGAGAGAGACAGACAGAGAGAGAGAGAGAGAGAGAGAGAGAGAGAGGGAGGACATTGAAAGAGCAATTATTTGGCATCAGAAGTCCCAATCTCTGGAGAAAACCAGTCACATGAGCCTTGAGTGGGTTTCTGTGGGAACAGGAAACCTGCCGACAACGGCACGCGCTCCACCATTCCAGCGGGATTAAGAGAATCGGCTCCGGAAAAGTCCGCACCATGACATCACAGCCAGAACAAAACACACAACTAAACACAAACTACTAAACGAGTGCAGAAAGTGAGCGATCAGTAACACAAACTACTAAACGAGTGCAGAAAGTCAGGGATCAGTAACAAACTACTAAACGAGTGCAGAAAGTGAGGGATCAGTAACACAAACTACTAAACAAGTGCAGAAAGTGAGGGATCAGTAACAAACTACTAAACGAGTGCAGAAAGTGAGGGATCAGTAACAAACTACTAAACGAGTGCAGAAAGTGAGGGATCAGTAACACAAACTACTAAACGAGTGCAGAAAGTGAGGGATCGGTAACACAAACTACTAAACGACGGATCAGTAACACAAACTACTAAACGAGTGCAGAAAACGAGGGATCAGTAACAAACTACTAAATGAGTGCAGAAAGCAAGGGATCAGTAACACAAACTACTAAACGAGTGCAGACCACAGCCAGTAGAGGGACAGAACACCAAGAGAGTGACAGAAAAAAAAAAAACTTTATTTATGTTTGTGTGTATGTGCGCGTATGTGCGTGTGTGTGTGTGTAATGGCTGCTGTGTAAGTGCCATTGCTCGGTGTGTATGTGTGTGTGTGTGTGTGTGTGTGTGTGTGTGTGTGTGTGTGTAATGGCTGCCGTGTAAGTGCCATTGGTGTGTGTGTGTGTGTGTGTGTGTGTGTGTGTGTGTGTGTGATAGAAAAGTGGGCATAGCACAACAGGGAAAAAGGAAAATTAAATGTGGTTTTGTGTGCGTATGTGTGTGTGTGTGTGTTCGCATGTCAATGATATGTGTGTATTATCAAGTGATTCCTCTTTCTGAGAACAGTGACAGGTATCAGTATTGGCAGCTAGTTCATGTTTCTAGTTGGTGTTTTATTTATGCTACGCACACGCACACACACACACACACACACACACACACCACATCTACTTCCCATATTCAGAGGGCAGAGAGTTTCTGCACCTCTTCCAGTCAATGATGTAGTTTAAGGACATGTGAGAATGTCTGAAAGAGGTGTCTGAGTGTGTGTGTGTGTGTGTGTGTGTGTGTGGTCCTGGAAAGAATATAAATGTTTTTTGAGTCAGACAAAATGCACAAAATGAAAGCATGGGCTGCATTCTCACACACACACACACACATTCCAAAGGAACAGATCTTTTGAAGTACAGGTTTCAAAGCGAAGCAGCAGAATTATTTTGCATCAGACTGACAGTGGCAGCTGTCTCATTCTGTACAACCTACCATGCACAAGCGCGTACACACACACACACACACCACCATGCGTGCACGCAGGCACGCAAGCCCACATCACACACACAGGCACACACACACACATTACCATGTATGCACACACGCGCACGCGCGCACACACACACACACACGCACGCACGCGCACACGCACACACAACACAACCCTCACACACATCTCAGTCAAATAATTTTCCCTTCAACCATTTCTGTCTATCAACCACAATGTGCTACAGATAAAAGCAACATCACGGTACACTGAGAGAGAGACAGAGAGTATAGAGAGAGAGAGGGAGAGAGAGTGAAAGAGGGAGGGAGGGAGAAAAAGAGAGACTGTGCTCAGACACAGACCTCACACACACACACACACACTAATAAGGAGATACTGGGATATCTCTGCTCTTCTGGAAGAATATCGACTATTCCCTATTACACATCAACTCACAGTATGGAATGCTCTTCCACACGCCTGACCA
>NC_055970.1:14033483-14035983 GCF_018492685.1 Alosa sapidissima
GTAACACTGTTTGACTGTAATCCAAACATTCACAATCGTGCACATGTAATCCAAACATTCACAATCGTGCAAGACGACTAAAATTGCTATTAAATCTGGTTAGCATCATTAGCACGCTGCGCAAATTTGTTCAAAAATGTTGCATTCAAATTGACTGCTAAGTTCTAATCATCTCAATCCCGATGCAAATGGAAAAAGTATTTTCCAAGACTCAAACGGGCCTATCCCAAGGAGAAAAAGTATTCATTTGAAACTTAAACACACGTGGGGAAACTGAACAGTCTAAGCAGTAGACTATGATAAACTAGCAAATTAAGCTACTTTGTTTACAATATTTCCAGGCTTCAACCAGTGCTGCTTTTCATTCAGACTTATGTGCACATTTATTTATTTGAGATTTGTGTAACACTCACTCAACAAGAAATTGAGATTTGTGTAACACTGTTTGACTGATATGGTAATCAGGAATATTTTGTTATTAAAAAAAGACTAAAATGTTTTGGCTTAAACTTGACTAAGATACCTTGAGTTCTATTTTGACAAAAACTAGACTAAAATGACAAGGCTTTTAGCTGACTAAAACTTGACTAAACTAGATGTACCGCAGAGCGGTACAAAATATGACCGCTGCCCAGTCCAGCACATTTTTTCCACAAAAATAAATCACGCTGAAAGGCCTATATGATTCTAACTGTCTCACTAAATTGCATTATCCACCCTCAATTCTCACTGGTATCTGCTAGACAACAAGTACCAAAACATGATTAGTTCATAGATTTCATGTAAAATTCATTTTATACAACCCCACCCCCATCTTGCCTGTTCATAATTCTGAGAAATTCTTGAATTGTGTGCATGTGTGCGTGTACACGTTTATGTTTATGTGTGTGGGTGTGTGTGTGTGTGTGTGTGCGTGCTTGTGTGTTTGCCTGCGTATGTGTGTTTGTGCATGTGCATGCATGCGTACATATGTCTACTGTGTGAGTATGTGTCATACGTATGATTACTGTGAATGTATGTGTGTGCGTGTGTATCTGTTTATGCACATGTGTGCACATGGAATGGGTTAACATGACCCCTGGAGGTAAACATACGGAAAAAATTGGTCATCCTAGGCCCTACGGTTCTCAAGATATTCACAGAAAACTGTGTCTGCCCTACCCTCCTTTCAGGGGGTCCAGTACAACGGGGGGGCTACAGATCAAAACGAAAAATGACGGTTCCATGCTATCCATGTGGGGTTACATGCCCACCAAGTTTCATGTACCCCGGTCTTTCAGTGTCCCGGGAATCCTTGTTGATGTACGGTCACTAAATGTACACATAAATTATTTTATTGTAAGGCCCCCCATGAACGAAAGTCCACGAAACTTGGCATGCATTCGGAGGGTGTCATAATGATCCTACACTTTCAATTTTGTGCAGTTTTGACCATGTCAGCCAGAGATATTGTGATGAAAACACCTAATGTTTTGCTTTTTAATTTTTAACTAGGTGGCGCTATACATGAAATAAGTGGTAATGGGATAGGTTGACATGCCCCCTTAAGACCAACATACAAAAAAGAGGTGGACCTCCTAGGCCCTACGGTTCTCGAGATATTCACAGAAAAGTCTCCGGCCACCTACAGGCCAGTTGGTGTATAGTAACATAAATTAATTTATTGTGTGGCCCCCCATGAACGGAATTCCACGAAACTTGGCGTGCATTCAGAGGGTGTCATAATGATCCTACACTTCCAATTTCGTGCAGTTTTTGACTATGTTACCTATGATACCTGCGATTACAACACCTCATTTTTACTTTTTTGTGTTTAACTAGGTGGCGCTATACATGAAATGAGTGGTTATGGAATGGGTTGACATGGCCCTTTGAGATCAACATACAAAAAAAAATGGTCCTCCTAAACCCTACGGTTCTCGAGATATTCACAGAAAACTGTGTCTGCCCTACCCTCCTTTCGGGGGGTCCAGTCCAGCGGGGGGGCTACAGATCAAAACGAAAACAGGAGGTTCCATGCTATCCATACATGCCCACCAAGTTTCGTGTACCCCGGTCTTACAGTGTCCCGGGAATCCTTGATGGAAATTTGGATATATATATATATATATATATATATATATATAGCCACAATAGTCATTTCATAGTCACATATAATATATAGCCACAATAGTCATTTCATAGTCACAATCGTTCATAAGTATTGTAGTGACAGCTTTTCACCGGTCACTTCTGAGAGCGGATAACTCCGGACAACGCGCGTCTTAGAATATAGAGCAATTTATTAATTCACTTTTCGTCAAAATACAAACAAAAGCCTCTATCGCATTCACACGGTTGAAAATTTGTTTGCCACTTCTGCTCTACCTGGCCAAAGGTGTCCCAGCCCTATAATAGCTATCCGTCAATCAGACGGCCAGACGTCACTCTTAATTGGCCAGACAGTTTTAACACGTAAAGATATGTACATTTAAACCATATTCATCATAATTATAAACCA
>NC_055970.1:14040983-14053483 GCF_018492685.1 Alosa sapidissima
CATAGTGACAGTTTCTTAATGGTAGTGAAGTGAAAGTGAAGCGCTGCACCAGTGCCTATAGGCCAGACATGTCAAAGTCAAGGCCCGCGGGCCGGATGAATTATCTACAGCCCCCGGGATGATATTTGATTAGTATTAGAACCGGCCCGCAGGCCACAGCCGCCGGCTGCTGTTTTGCACGCACCAATACTCTATTCCCCACAATGCAACGGTAGCCCACGAACTCACTGCGGCGCCGCAAGTGGGCCTCGACTTCATTATTCATCAGTATTCAGTCAGGGCAAATGACAACTTTCAGCTACCCCACTCCCCAGTGTTGTGCCTGAGCGCGTTCATTGAACGAAAGTTCATAAACTCGTTCATATTTTGAGCGAACGTGAACTGAACGTACTGTATTACTACTGCCTGATGAACGTTATTGTGAACTCGTTCATTCTGGTGTCTGTGAACGGCACGCTCTTTCAGTTTAACTTCGTTGAATAGGGTGCTAGATTTCTACAGAGCCTTCCACAAGAAAACAAACATTTCTGCAATTAGCAGGAAATACTTGTTAATTTGGTGTCATCAAACATAGAGGCATAGAATTAAGTCGTGGTATGAGCGTTTATTCAATGCATGCGTGTGCACTTTGGTAGCAAAGCTAAGCTTCAACCTATTGGAAGACTATTTAATTATGAAACGACATTTAATAGAACGACGTGGATTTATGCAACTTCCATAAAAAAACAGAGCACAGACTATATAAAACACTGTTTGGCATTTAGTATCAAAGTCAGCCAAAAGCTATTAATTAGTCTTAGTTAAAGATCTTCAGATCAGTTTACCATTCACAAAAGCTGGTATTGTGTTTCCTGAATCCTTACATTCAGGCATTCAAATTAAATGTAATTAAATAGCATATAAATATTCTATCAGTGTATGATGCTTGCATGAGGGAAACATTCCAAAACAACGGCACCCATATAACTGCTGTTGTTTTGAGAAGTATTTCTCATACAAGCATCATGCAACAATGCAAAAACAATTAAACTATTGTAGGCCTAATTATATTTTACATTAGTAAAGCAGTACTCTGATGTGCATGTTTTCATAAGCTTTTGTGAACAATCTTAGCACTTTAAACATTGACTGTTTCTGTTATATAGCAATATAGTATAAAAATAATAATAATTGTGATATCATTATGATAATTTGATGGGGGGTGGGTTCATGTAGGTGGGCCCTATGACCCCAAAGTATGCCTTGACTGGGCCTCAGGTCAAAGAAGTTTGAGAAAGGCTGATGTAGACGACAAAGCAGTAAGGAGGCATCATATGATCATTTAAACAAGTTTTATGACAAGGTCGGTGAGGATGGGAAAAATCGTACATTTCTGTGCAAACTTTGCCCGCACTTCAGTCACAGTCATTAATCATTTAATCATTAAAAAAAATACATTACACGTCTTGGTTCAATAGGTTACGTGCAGTCATTTTAATATGTTTTAATAAACATTGAACCAGTCCGGCCCTCGGCTTTGCAAATTTGTTTTTTTGGCCCTCTAATGTATTTGACTTTGACATCCCTGCTATAGGCTATGCTGCGGTGGCGGCTCACTACGACTACGTGATTTACCCTTATAGGCTGGTAACGTTACATGATCCCTACAGACACTTTTTTATTTTTAACCGTCAATAAGTATGAAAATTAGACCGAATCTGACTATTTGTGGTATGCTAGCTACCCGCCACAGTGGCTGGCAAGTTGACCAAATTCACCCGCCAGCGGACAAAACTACCCGCATTTGGCGGGGGGCGGGTGGTTAATTTCCATCCCTGATCCACACACACACACACACACACATCCATTCCACACACACACACAGAGAGAGATAAAGAGAGTTCCTCTGATGTTCTTTAAGGTGAAGAAGGGTCTATTTGCTTTTTCCATGCCGGCATTCCTGAAGACGGCTTCATCCCAGTGCGAGGCCCCATGGGGGCGGGGCTTGGAATGTTGGGAATGTAGTTGAATGTTCTGGAAGCTGGGGTCATGTGGTGATATTGTGCTGCTGGGGCAATCCATGTGTGTGTGAGTGTGTACGTGTGTGTGTGTGAGAGAGAGACAGAGTGTGTCGTGTATGAGTGTGTGTTTACGAATGTGTGTGCCTATGTGTGTGTATGTGTGAGAGAGACAGACAGAGAGAGAGAGAGTGTGTGTGTGTGTGTGTGTGTGTGTGAGAAAGAGTGTGCATGTGTGTGAGTGTGTGTAAGTGATAGTGTGTGTGTGTGTGTGTGTGTGTGTGTGTGTGTGTGTGTGTGGGTGCGAGAGTTTGTGTGTGTGTGTGTGTGTGTATGATGTAAGAGAAAGTGAGTGAGTGAGTGAGTGAGTGAGTGAGAGAGAGAGAGAGAGTGAGTGTGTGTGAGTGTATGTGTGAACATGTGTGTGTGTGTGTGTGGTCAGAGACTAGCTCCAACAGACCCTTAAACCGATTGCAGAGGCCCAGACAACAATGTGACTAACTCACACTACTGATGTCAAGTGTGTTAGAGGGTGTGTGTGTGTGTGTGTGTGTGTGTGTGCGTGTGTGCGTAAGACTGTTACACACAACACTGAGCGCACGCTAAACAGCGGTGTGTCTAAGGAGGCACAAACACACACATAAATACACACACATAAACACACACAGCCATTTGTGTTACCTGAGCTGGTGCTCTCTGAGATTTGACAACGCCTCCATCCCATGAAGATATGAGTACACAATCTCCAGATCCTGAGAGGGGAAGTGAGAGAGAGAGAGAGAGAGAGAGAGAGAGAGAGAGAGAGAGAGAGAGAGAGAGAGAAAGAGATAAGGAGAGGGGAAGAGAGTGATATTTTATTATTTCTTGTGTCTCTTGTCCCTTCCTCTTGGCTCTCTAAGCACCACAACATTTTATTTATTAAGGGATATCCCTGTGCAGGTCTTTACACACACACGGTTTCTGGCCCCCACAACAGGATCCAATGGGAAGTAATTACAGGGTAATTTTTGCCATGGTGTTTTAACCAGCTCATTCGACACCAAGAGAGCGCAATGCTGCTGCTGGCCACTAGATGGCAGTGTAGCACCTCTGCTGCCTGCGGCAGCACAATAAGCAGCATCACAGCTCCACAGCTCCCCTGCTCTGCTGGATGGAATGAGACACTGCAACCCACTGTGGCTTTTCCCCTCAAATATTGCTTCTAAATTCAACATGGAAAGAATGCAAAGGCCATTTCGACAGCTTCAACATGCCCAGTGGGGCTCTGTGTCCAAACCCCTGACCCCAGCTCACACACACACACACACACACACACACAGAGATAGAGATAGAGATAGAAAGAGAGAAAGAGATCGAGAGAATTTTTCATTGCGTAACTATGAAATTGTGATTGATGTGTTTGTGTGTTCTGTGTGTGTGTTCTATGTAAGGCATGAGGGTTCAGGGGGAAATCAGGGGTGGAGGTCCCAGCAGACCAAACACCACCACCAGAGACTCCTCCCCTTCCAATCACCAGAGACTCCTCCCCTCCCACACAGCATACAACAGATCCTCTAACTTACACACACACACAGAGCAGAGTGTGGAGAGGGTAGAGACACGTATGTGTGTGTGTGTGTGTGTGTGTGTGTGTGTGTGTGTGTGTGTGTGTGTGTGTGTGTGTGTCGGTGTGTGTGTGTGTGTTGTTCTGTGTTTATCAGTGCAGCTCCTGGTTGATCTCTGCCTGCCAAGATACCCACATCACAATGCCAGCTTTGTGCTTTGTGTGTGTGTGTTCTTGCCCGCATCATTACACAACTCCACTGGCACCGGAGAGGGTATCCGGGGCAACCCCACTCAAACCAGAGCCCCTGGGTCACCTGCAACAAACTCCACACTCACACTCACACTCACACTCACACTCACACTCACACTCACACTAACACTAACACTCACATAACAAACTCTTACTACATGAAACTGTGGAACGTCATAAAGCCAGGTGAAGGTCCACATTGCATTAAAAGAAGCTGACCTGCATGTGTGTGTGTGTGTGTGTATGTGGCCTTAATAAAAAAAAAAAATGAAGCAATAAGTGCTGAACTGGTTGCATAATTCAGACCTCATCAAAGTGATGAAATGTATGTGTGTGTGTGTGTGTGTGTGTGTGTGTGTGTGTGTGTGTGTGTGTGTGTGGTCTGTCCAATTGGTCCTTAGCTCGGCCGGTCACTATAGCTACAGCCATCCTCTTCATATTTTTGGAAACTTGTGACTTGTTTGGTTTTGTTTATGTAAAGCACATTGAATGACCTCTGTGTATGAAATGTGCTATATAAATTGTTTTTGTTTTTTCCTTTTCACTTGTTTGTTGTTTTTGTTGAAATAAGACTTTGCATGATACAGCAATAACTACAGTACTATTTCAACTTGAATTTGATAGAGAGAAAGAGAGGCAGAGAGAGAGAAAAAGAGAGAGAGGGGGGGGAGAGAGAGGCAGAGAGAGACAGAGAGGCAGAGACAGAGGGGGAGAGAGAGGCAGAGAGAGAGAGAGAGGCAGAGAGAGTAGGGCTGTGCAATTAAATGATTCATCGTGATTATGACTTGAAAACAACATAATCGAAATCTAATTATTATTTTGCTACATTCCGTTTGATAACAACGTGCCCCTTTTGTGTTAAGTTGTCCTGTGCATCTATAAGTATCTATAAGTTGGATTTTTCATTTCCATATTTTTCCTGTTGGATTATAGTTAACATTCGATTTACAAATGTCTAAACATGTACGTTTTGAAAATGGATGACAATTCCAAAATCACTGAGTAATTGTGTTTAATAATCGTGATCGGCGTGAAAACGTGTTTAATAATCGTGATCGACGTGAAAACGTTTTTGCCATCATCGAGCAACACTGAGAGAGAGTCGAGTGAGTTGTGTGACTGAGAGAGTTCATGTGCATGTGTGTGTGTGTGTGTGTGTGTGTCTCTGTGTGTGTGTGTGTGTCTGTGTGTGTGGTGTCCAGTGTCCAGGTCACATGAATATAAATGGCCGCCGCGTCTCCTGTGCCAGAGCAGCCGGAAAGCAGGGAATCCTGGGATAGCGTCTCTAATAGCAACTCAGTGTCACATGACCCAGGTGTCCAAGGTCATGGGTGAGGGGGTCAGACATGTGTAAAGAGGATAAAACGCACGCACATCCAAGTCTGATCCTGGGTGCTGGACAAAAAAATGACGATGAGAAAGAGAGACAAAAAGTCCGCAACACCTGTATACGCTCCCAATAGTTATGTTTTTATTACCGTGACGTTTCGGGCCAGCTCAAGCCCTTCATCAGACGTGAGGGGGTCAGACACACACCCACACCCACACACACACACCTGTACACACCAGTGGCGATTGCTGCTCTTTCGAACAGGGGAAGCTCTGATAAAAATGGTCAATTATTAAATAGATAGATAGATAGATAGATAGATAGATAGATAGATACTTTATTGATCCCCAGGGGAAATTCAAGGATTAATTAATATTATTAAGGTGCTATATTGTTCTTTGAGGGCAAAAATTATCCCAAAACCCAGAATAGGCCAAACAGTAGGCTATAGAGTTGGCATGGCAGACACGGCATAGAACTACACCATTATATAGCGCGCTACCTAACTTAGC
Organism: Alosa sapidissima; assembly: GCF_018492685.1. Lineage (NCBI taxonomy): Eukaryota > Metazoa > Chordata > Actinopteri > Clupeiformes > Clupeidae > Alosa > Alosa sapidissima. The sequence goes on from NC_055970.1 coordinate 14,046,618, forward strand.
CTAAATACACAACTAAAACAAAAGCAAGTCACAAACTCTGTAACTCCACATTAAGGTTTTATTTACAGTATGCTATTTACAAAGACAAATAGAAACCGACTGTATTGCTCCCAAATTATGAGAATTTGAGCTGCAACTTGCCTTGCCTCTCGACTTCACCTGCCAACACTAACGTTAACGCATCCCTTGAACTTGAACCACTTCCTGTCAGATCGCGACATATGCTGTCAATCAAAAAGAGTCCAGCCTCTTTGACGGTTCCTCCAATCATCATACAGAAGCTCGGCGTCTGGGCCACCCCACTGTCCTCTTCTTCCTCCTACTTCTTTACCTCCACGTCCTATTCTTCGGCCTCCTCTAATTCTTACTCTTCTCACTCTTCCTGCTCCCTCCATTGTACCCATTGTACATGACCTGTGGCTTATTTATAGTGCTTAGGCTGATTGCAAAGTGAACTAATTATCTAAAACAGTTTTTACATGAGAAAGTGTGCCAGAGAGTTGGCAAAATAGTGTAAATAATAGCCATTCATGTGTATAGAATTGCTAGGAGTGTGTTGATCATTTGGAAATTGAATGTAAATCAGTGAGATGTGTTTACAGTTCCGCAAAAAGACTGCTGTGCAGTGGATTGTGCCTACAGTTGTACAAAGTGTGTGTTACAAAATTCCAAACTGAATGCAAAGCAGTGTTTGTGCTTTTAGTTTTGCAAACTCAGTGAGTGGTTTTGCTAGAAGTATTAATAGTTTTAGAAATTGTGTTATAAGAATCACGGTTGTTGTCTCCCTGTGCTTAATGAGTACTAAAAGAGTAAGAACATTAGAACAGTTCAAACACTATTCGCTGTATGAAGGAATGAACTTTTTGACCTCACATCACCAGGGTTACTTCTGCCATCCATTTTTATTTTATATAGCGCCTTTCTCAAACCCAAGGTCACTTTACATAGTAGGAAGGCAAGGAAACACAATAACAAACAAACAAAACAATACAACAAAGACAAGTTATCTGTATGGAGCTATGTGTTGGGTGTGGATGGTGTGGGTGTGGTACAGATGCTTACAATGCCAATTGGAACAAGACAAAATGCGATCTGGACAAATTTGGTGAAAATTTATTTTATGAACCACACTAGTGGACCTAAACAGTGTTAAAACCCAGTGTTAGAACCCAAACAGTGTTAGAACCCAGTGTTAGAACCCAAACAGTGCTAGAACCCAAACAGTGTTAGAAACCAAACAGTGTTAGAACCGAGTGTTAGAATGGAGGCAGAGTGAGTGTCGGTCCTCTAGTCACTGCGAAGAGGATTGCCATTGGCGCTGGAGAGAAGAGCATGCAAGCACACGCACGCACGCACACAAAGACACACGCATGCACACACTCACACACACTACACAAGAATGCAAGTACAGATAACACACACCATGGTAGCTATGTCAACTATGGAACTGTTCCTTATGCTACTGAAGGCCAAAGGCTCCTCTCTGTACAGGACACATGCCAACCTGTGTGTGTGTGTGCTGTATGTGTGTATGTGTCTGTATGTGTGTATGTGTGTCTGTGTGTGTGTAGAGAGAGAGTATGTGCATGTGCTGGAGTGTGTGTGTGAGTAGTTTGCCTGTGTGAGTATTTAGTGCAAGTTATCCTTGAGAGAGAGAGTGTGTGTGTGTGTGTGTGTGCGTGTGTGTACGTGTGTGTACATGTCCATTAGTTGTCTGTCCGTGACTCTAGTGACAACAAGAATGAGGATATTTTTATCATTGTCCAGTTGACTGCAGCAGGTGGACCCTATGCATACAAAAGCAAGGTCACAACACACAAACACACACACACACACAAACACACACACACACACAAACGGAGAGAGACTCACACAGCCCCCAGCAATCATCAGCTGGAGTGACTCTTCAGTGTGTTTATAAATCAGCATGTTAAGCAAAATGAAAAAAAGGGCTGGCAGACACACACACACACACACACACACACACACACACACACACACACACACACACACACACACACACACACACACACACACACACACACACATAGAGAGAGAAGGAGAGAGAGAGAGAAAGGGGGAGAGAGAGTGAGAGAGGGATAGAGAGGGAGCGAGAAAGAGCGGGAGAGAGAGAGGGAAAGAAAGGGGGATAGAGAGAGAGAAAGGGGAGAAAAAGAGTAAGAGAGAGGGATAGAGGGAGGGAGAGAAAGGGAGAGAGAGAGGGAGAAGCTGAGAGGAAGGAGAGAAAGAGGATAGAGGGAGAAAAAGGGGGAGAGAGAGGGAGAGTCTAGGGATGACAATGTCACGGACGCTCATAAATATTTATCTGCAGTTGGCAGGCTACAAAGAAAGGGCCTACTTCTTCAGAATAGAGGTGTATGGGTGTGTGTGTGTGTGTGTGTGTGTGTGTGTGTGTGTGTGTGTGAGAGAGAGAGGGAGAGGAAGGGGTAAGGGGGAATAGCCCTGAATACCTTTTAATGGGCTGAGCTGTCTGAGGAGTGGAGAGAACTAGGGGCTGGGAGAAAGGGACAAACACACACACACACACACGCACACACACACCAGGGCTCGAAATTAACTTTTTTCCTCAGTGTCCCGCAGCTGTCCCCAATTCTACTTGGTATTGTCCCGGACTGAACCACCTGTTAACCAAATTCAAGTTATTGGGTTTTTTTTTCCATTCTACATAATAAACAGCATAATAATCTTGTTATTCTACTATATGATAAACAACAGCATAATAATCTGTAACTTGTATCACTTAATTGACTCATTCTGGTCCATTATGTGAGTTCTCAACACTTAATTTATTAAACACCATTTTATGAACATTAATCAGCTGTCTCTCCTACACAACACAGTCAGTTCCAGAGGTTCCCCTCACTCAGTTCCAGAGGTTGCCCTGTACACTCTCATTGTGCGTTATTTTTTTGATGTTGCGCTAGACTTTCTCATGGACAGGGTTGTAAACATTCCGTCAGTAACCTATATTCACGAGTCTTTAATGTCAGTGTCAGTGTGGCGAGAGGTCATGGCCACAGACATCAATGAAAACACTCACCAGTAGCCAGGCAAATTACTGTTAAAGTACTGTTAAAATAGGCTACTCTCCGATAGCCTAATGACCACAAAGCTGTTAAAATAGGCTACTCTCCGATAGCCTGGGAAATTACCACAAAGCTGTTAAAATAGGCTACTCTCCGATAGCCTAATGACCACAAAGCTGTTAAAATAGGCTGCTCTCCAAAATTAGTTTGTTTTCTCAAGAATAGCCTATAGCTTTAGAACAGCGAAATGTCAAATGCTAACTTTGCAAACTGTTTTCATAGTTAGGCTACCTTCCTACCATCTTTTTGTCAAATCACAGTTGCAGTCCTGCCTAGCATGGTATTGGTGATGTTTCGTCTGTCACTGACAGAAAACACGGCAGTATTTTAGTAAGAGAAGACTATCATATCGTTTTTTTAGAACACAAGTGTAACCTTACAGCATCAGTCAAAAATGTTCACAATGTCATGAAAACAAATGTCATTCCCCGGCCTGCCTGCCAGTTATGTAAAGTTAACCGAAGAATATCGGAAAGTGACCCATGACCGCCAGTGCCCTATTTTCACCCTTTTGTGCCGACCCATGTATCACTTTATATTCACTTCTATACAAACCAAGATGACAGATTCCTAAAGAAAAGCAAGCACCCAGCCCATTAGGGTATCTTATACTGTATTGTACCAAAAATGACATTGTACAGTGATTCGAAGAGCAGTAAATAGTGTTGTAAGGCTGCGTGTACAAAACCGCTTCTTTAGAGGTCAGCTGGCTAACGCTGCTTTTGTTATGCCAGGTCAAACCTGTTGTATTTCCGCTGTTAATATTATTATTATTATTTTTTTTAATATATTTTTTTTGGGCTTCCTATGCCTTTAATTTGATAGGACAGTGGAGAATGACCGGAAGCGAGTGGGAGAGAGAGTCGGGGTGGGATCCGGAAAGGACCACGGGGCGGAAATCGAACCCGGGTCGCCGGCGCACAGCGCAGGCGCCCCAGCCAGCCGCGCCACAGCTGGGGCTGCTAATATTGCTTTGATCATTTTATTCAGACGAGAAAGATATGTTTAGATTCCCATGTGAAGAGTTTAGGAAAGAAAAACCTATTTTGAAACTTGCTTTGCCATTTTTTCTACTGTCCCGGACATACACACGCACACACACACACACACACACACACACACAGCAATTTCCATACCATGAGTGCCGTGTGTGTATGTGTATGTGTGTGTGTATGTGAGCTCGAAATTAACAATGTCCCAACGATGTAACTATGTAACGACGCACTCGCACACACTTTCCTACAAGCTGTACGCACTTTTTTTAGTTTGTTTGAGTTTGCATGTTTGTTGCCATAGTGCACACACACACACACACACACACACCCCGAAATACACACAGACACCTCACAGACACACACAGCCAGAGCCCAGGAGATGTTGCAATGAGATGATGGCTGGAACGCTGTTCTTCTTCTCACCGCCACACACGCACACACACACACACACACACCGCCAGAGCCCAGGAGATGTTGCGATGAGATGATGGCTGGAACGGTGTTCTTCCTCAGCTACCTCCATTATTCATGCCGTACACTACTCTGAATAATTCAGCTGCTACGCAGACACTCTCCTCTCCCTCCTCTTCTTCTCTCCTCTTTTATTCTCCTCTAGCCTCTTCTTCTCCTCCCCTTCTCAGCTCGCTACGCCAACACTCTCCTCTCCTCTTTAATTCTCGTCTAGTCTCTTCTTCTCCTCTCCTCTCCTCTTCTCTTCCTCCTCCTTTCCTCTCCATTCCCATCCTCCTCCTCCCCTCTCTCTCTCCCTCCTCCTCTCCAAGCATTGCATAGAAGATGACAGGCTAAATTGCTATTAAATCCGCTTAGCGTGACAATGCTGCGCAAATTTGTTCAAAACTGCTGCTTAAAGTTAACTCTGCTAAGGTCTTATCACAACATAGTACATTAAGGAGACTAAACTAAGTTAAGTTATGCAATCAAGCAGTATCTCAAAGCTAATGTTAGAATACTGTTTGGATGTCGAGTTTAGTATGCTTACTTACAGCTGCTTGTCAATTCCGTTACTCATGCAGGGCTCATTTTATTGACTCTGACACTGAATGTTTGCAAAATCCCGATGTAAATGGAAAAGTGTTTTCCAAGACTCAAAAGTGCTTGTCCCAAGGAGAAGTACGAACCTTTATTTTAACTAACTACATAGAAAATGTTATGAATTGCATCCACACATCAGCAGACAATCCTAACCCCCCGCCACAAATTCAATCAAATTCTGTGGGAAACACTGCTGCTGCTCCTCTCTCTCTCTCTCTCTCTCTCTCTCTCTCTCTCTCTCTCTCTCTCTCTCTCTCTCTCTCTCTCTCTCTCTCTCTCTCTCTCTCTCTCTCTCTCTCTCTCTCTCTCTCTCTCTCTCTCTCTCTCCTTTCTTGTCCTCCTCCTCTCCTCATCTCTCTCCTTTCTTTTCTCCTCCTCTCCTCTTCACACTTCACACCAGTGATCTGATCATCTGAAGGTGTTATCTGCGAATGATTCCTTAATGAGCAGCTGGGCTGCCATCATCACTGACGCCGCTAATCAGGCAGTGAGAAATGTCAGAGAAAGAGAAAGAACCTCCCACCCAACCCCTTCTCATTAGGTCAGGCACAGCTGTTAACATCTGTGTCTGCATCATGACATATCAGCTTAGACGAAAATAATGACCAGTAGAACTTTAGGAAATCCCATTCAAATCAATGGAGCGTTCTACTTGCATTGTGAAGAGCCATATAATAATAATTATTAATTCATATTGATGCAAATTACTTTCTTCCAAGACATAGAATTGCTCCATATGCTTCTCTTCAAAGATTTTGATTGCTTCAGATACACCATATATTTCTACTCCTTAAAACAGCCATATGGATGTTCAATAATTTCATGATATTAATAAAAGTACTGTTAACACAGTGCAAAGACGAGCAGAGTAAAGAGAAATGTTTTTATTTCTTAAAAAATAGTCTACCTTTTATAGAATGTAACTTTTGCACAAATATGCACTACATTTCAATTTAATGGTCCACGACTTGAACATTTCGTTTTGGCCCGGGGCCCTCCACCAGCCCTACTGGTTCTCAAGCAGCCTGCAGAGTGCACAAGGTTCTACTGGTTCTCAAGCATCCTGCAGAGTGCACAAGGTTCTACTGGTTCTTAAGCATCCTGCAGAGTACACAAGGTTCTACTGGTTCTCAAGCACCCTGCAGAGTGCATAAGGTTCTACTGGTTCTTAAGCATCATGCAGAGTACACAAGGTTCTACTGGTTCTCAAACACCCTGCAGAGTGCACAAGGTCCCATTGGCTTTTAAGCATCCACAAGGTCTTCAGTCATTAAACCAGACACATGCATACCCACGTCCAGATGCTAATTCCAGTTCATACCAGCACGCACGCACAGACACACGCACACACACTAGTTATGATATTCCTTTTGCTGTGGTTATGAGGGTTAGGGTTATGATGTGCTAAGTGTTGCCTGCTTGATGGTTAGGCCCCTTCCACAGCATGCCTGTGTGTGTGTGTGTGTGTGTGTGTGTGTGTGTGTGTGTTTCTTTCTCCTATCAGAGCCTATTACCTCTGATACTCTAAGGTAGAGGTTTGTTGCTAGGGAACAGGAGTTGACAGTCTGCTTGCTTCCTGCCTATGCACCAATGTGTGATGCCCGTGTGTGTGTGTATGTGTGTGTGTGTGATGCCCGTGTGTGTGTGTGTGTGTGTGTGATGCCCATGTGTCTGTGTGTGTGTGTGTGTGTATGTGATGCCCATGTGCGTG
>NC_055970.1:14055983-14158483 GCF_018492685.1 Alosa sapidissima
TTGTCTCCTCTCTGTTTTGAAATACGGGTTACATTACATAAATGCTATTTTTACACACACACTCACACACACACACACACACACACACCAAAGCCTGCTCGGCCCAGTAGACTCTCAGTACACAGCTTAGGCTAATTGGGTTTAGTAGACGCAGCGGATTAGACTGCAAATAGGAACACAATGGTGCTCAACGTTTGTGTGTGTGTGTGTGTGTGTGAATGTCTCAGCGTGTGTGAGTGCTCTATGTGACAAGGCAACGCTTAACAAACAAGATCAATCGCCATCTTACAAACCCAGATGGACACACACACCTCTACCGGCATGGAAGGCTGCTACCTAGGATTCAAAAGCATGTCCACTTAAAATATGATCACTATGAAGGCTACGACCTAGGATTCCACTAGCAGGGTGATGACTGTGAAGGCTGCAAGGCCTATATACTGTAATAATGGCTGTGAAGGCTGCTATATAACAACAATGACTGTGAAGGCTGCTATATAATAATAATGGCTGTGAAGGCTGCTATATAATAATAATGGCTGTGAAGGCTGCTATATAATAATAATGACTGTGAAGGCTGCTATATAATAATAATGGCTGTGAAGGCTGCTATATAACAACAATGACTGTGAAGGCTGCTATATAATAATAATGGCTGTGAAGGCTGCTATATAATAATAATGACTGTGAAGGCTGCTATATAATAATAATGACTGTGAAGGCTGCTATATAACCATAATGGCTGTGAAGGCTGCTATATAATAATAACTAGATGTACCGCAGAGCGTTACAAAATATGACCGCCGCCCAGTCCAGCACATTTTTTCCACAAAAAGAAATCACGCTGAAAAGCCTATATGATTCTAACTGTCTCACTAAATTGCATTATCCACACTCAGACTACAGATCAAAACGAAAAATGACGGTTCCATGCTATCCATGTGGGGGTACATGCCCACCAAGTTTTGTGTACCCCGGTCTTTCAGTGTCCCGGGAATCATTGACGGAAATTTGGGCATGCGAAAAAGAAAAAAAAAGAAAAGAAAAAAAAATCTGACTAAACCTATATGACCGCCGCTTCGCTGCGCGGCGGTCATAATGACTGTAAAGGCTGCTGTATAACGATAATGGCTATGAAGCCTGCTATATAACGATAATGACTGTAAAGGCTGCTATATGACGATAATGACTGTGAAAGCTGCTATATAATAATAATGACTGTAAAGGCAGCTATATAACAATAATGACTGTGAAAGCTGCTATATAAGTCCCTTCAGGGCTAAGCAAGACCCGGTTCGCCCTGTCGGGACTTATTTTCCCAATAATGACCGGCGTTCTATACATTATCCCTTACATAATGGCTGTGAAGGTTGCTATATGACGATGATGGCTGAAGACTGCTCTGACGTGAGGCAACCCTGACTGTGGAGGCTAATCGCTCCTCAGGAATGTCAGTCGCCTGAGCTGCCTTAATCCTGTCAGATGCGTAGACTCTCCTGAAATACCTGCAGTCTGTTTGGACAGTACAACACACCAGGTATACTGTGACCAATCAATGCCAGGTATACAATGACCAATCAATGCTAGCACAGATTATTTATTTATACATACATTATACATTATACATTTATTCATTTGATTTGTTAGGGACCATGTCGCATTTTAACATTAATGCATTGAGTTAGCCTTAGGCTCACTTACATCTGCAGTCCCTAGGCAGGGCACAGTTTAAATCCAACAGATTCAACAGACTCTGTACGACACACACACACACACACTACCTTGCAACACCTCATCACATCTAGAAATTTCCACTGTTAGTGTGTTGTGTGTCCAAATCTGAAGACGTGATGGATCGAAACACCACCCATCTCAGTGGTAGACTGGGGCAGGGGGGTGTTACGGGGGGTGGCGTTCTGCGTCTACTGAGTGCGCTCAGGGAGCTGCTCTCATCAGGCTTGTTGTGTTGCACCTGCGGCCAAAGCAGAGGAGGATTTCACCGCCCTTTCATCATAGCCTCTGACGTCAACACCACTGGAAGCAGCCCGAGCCTCCACCTGCCGCCACTGACTGAGCGCGCTCAGTAGACGCAGAGCAGCAGCGCCAGCCTTTCCCTCTCCGCTGGAGAGAAGGGGATTACGTCACCAGGCTCGCAGCTCAGCAGACCCTCCTCATGAGGGGACAGAGTTCAAAGGTCACACACCCAAGGCACTGCCGTTCAGCCCTTATGAGGGCCTGATCCCAACCACAACGGTCTGACGTGAGACGGGAGTGAGAGAGTGCGTGTGTGTCTGTGTGTATGTGGAGTGTGTGTGTGAGTGTGTCTGTCTGTGTGTATGTGGAGTGTGTGTGTGAGTGAGTGTGTGTGTATTTATATGTGAGTGTATGTGCATGCAGGTGCTGGTGCCATCAAATAAAACCCATGACTATGATCTAGTTTTCCGGGACAACTGAGCGGGTTCCAACACACGAGGGAGAGGGAGGGAGAAAGAGAGAGAGAGAGACCCTACTGCAGATACCCAACCCTAGATCAGATACCCCCACTGCAGATACCCAACCCTACTGCAGATACCCAACCCTACTGCAGATACCAAACCCTACAGCAAATATCCAACCCTACTGCAGATACCCAACCCTACAGCAAATATCCAACCCTACTGCAGATACCCAACCCTACTGCAGATACCCAACCCTACTGCAGATACCCAACTCTACAGCAAATATTAAACCCTACTGCAGATACCCAACCCTACAGCAAATATCCAACCCTACAGCAGATACCCAACCCTACTGCAGATACCCCAACAGCAAATACCCAAGCCTACTGCAGATACCCCAACCCTACTGCAGATACCCCAACCCTACTCCCCACAGTCATCCGTGTGCTCCTTCAGCACAGCTGCCCTAAACACGGTCCTCCCCACACAGGTGGGCTCAGGTAAGACCCTGCTGAAAAAACAGCCTGACCAGCTAAAGGTGGTTTGCTGGTTGACCAGCTTGTTAACCAGCTTGTTTTACCACCCTGTGATGGTTGACCAGCTAGACCAGCAAAACTCTTGCGAAAACATGCCTTCAGCTGGTTTTCCCAGCTTATGATGGTAATTCAGCTGGTTTTGCTCGTCATATCTCAAGTTGGTCATTTTAGCTGGTGTTGCTGGTCTATAGTGCTGGTTTAACTGGCCATGCCAGCTTATGTTGGTCATTCTAGCAAACCAACATGACCAGCTTGACAGGCTGGTCACCAGCATGACCATCTTGCACCAGTATCCCACAAGAGAAGCTGGTCACACCAGCATGACCAGCTTCCTCAGATGGTCACGCCAGCATATCCAGCTGGTGGCCCAACCAGCTACACCAGCAAAAGACCAGCTAAAACCAGCTACCAGCATAAGCTGGTTTCTAGCGGTTTTTTTCACCAGGGGAGGTGGCTCCTCCCCCACAGGTGGGCTTAGGTAAGAGGTGGCTCCTCCACAACAGGTTCAGGATGACCAGAGGGGTATTTCACAAAACCTAGATAAGGGATTAAGCTGGGATTTTTAGGTTATCCTGGATGAATTTAGCCTTGACTTTGTTTCACAAAAGAGATGGCACATAAGTTACCATGGGTATTTATTCTTTGCACCTAGCCTGGTCCCGACCAGGCTAACAGCCAAGCTAAGTTAATTCTAATGGTAATTATGTTGTCTTATTGGTTCAGCTAGCAGTCATTCACATCAGACCTCCGTGCTAATTTTTAAGGAGCTTTATTCCATTTATAAACTATTTGCTAAATGTATTTGCTCGCAAAACAAAACAGATTGTCTGCCTTCTACCATATGGTTATTATTATAATTGCCTTATAATTATTAACATAGGCCTAGGTACTCATTGTTTGCTTATTTTATTGATAGACATTTGATGAATAGCCTACTGTAGTTGATTGGAAATGGAGGGGCAAGTTTAGGTATTTTCAACTATAATATTAAAGTATATCATACTATGTGCATCTTTGCAGTGGCAAGCGCTTTCTTAATGACGTTGTGTGCCGAGAGAAGGAAGCACTCACACGTGGGTGCATACATAAATTTGCATTCAGTTGGTCTACCACGGCTACTCCTGCTGTTTTACAGAAATAGCCATGATTCCCCATTCCAAAAAGGACAACTTTACTTTATTGTTAGTCTATATCAAAAGTGGTTGTTCACTTTGTGTGAATGACGCTATTTTCTGCGTCTTTTTTATTCCAACCGTGGGCACTTTGGAGCAGAAACGAGGATGACCAGACAACGCTATGTCAAACCTCGCTTTATCACTTATCTTGGATGTCTTAATTCTGCCTTTGTGAAATACCCCTCTGCTCTGCTCTCACAGCTCTGAGCACCACACAAGACGCTGGAATAAGAATCATGAGGACAGCAGAGGGCACTCTGGGCACTATGGGCATGCCACTCTGGGCACAAATCCCCATGGTGATATGAGGTGGGGGAAACCAGCCAAGCAGACAGGCAAATCCACATGGCAACCAGGTCACAGGCATATGATGACCTGTAAACTCTTGTTCATTCATGGCTTCATAAAATATCAACATCCCATGTAGCTTTTAAAGTATTCAACCATTGGCCCAAACAGTGTGAAATAACTCAAAAGTACAGTGTTTCCCCTACAATGTATTTAACAGCGGCGCAGCGCCGCCGCTGGATTTTCAGCGCCGCTGCAACATAATATCACGAGATTCACTTAACACACTGTAAAAGCACAATGGCCAACGTCATCTCGAAATTGTTTTCTGAAAGTCTTGAGTAAGTTATGTGCATCAAATCCGCACTTAGCCTCTCATTATTCAGGACATATATGCGGCATGATGTGTCAGGTGATTACAAGCCCAAAGACAAGTCTGCAGCCCATATGGCTAGCCTACGTTCTGAACACGGTTACATTGTTTAGCTATCCGACTGATGGGGTCTTGCTCCGCCACAGTGTAGCCTATGGTGTCATCGTTCACTTGTAGGTTACACAATAAATAGCCTACTTATAGGCCTGGTGACAATAAAAAATGATATTAGTTATATTTCATCACAAAGCTGTTTGTATGCCGTGAATTCGCTTGTAGCCTATGCCATATGTTAAGCTTGAGCAATTCCTCTGATCCAAAGCCTGCTTTGACACATTGACACTAATGTGAAACATGCATCCTCCTCTCCTAGCCTACATCAAATAAAAGAAACCAATTCATGATTACCGAAATGAATTTAACATGGGGGGAAAAAAGTTTGTTGCGATTTAGCCTACTGTTGTGATGCGGTTCTTTCTGCTGATTGGATTTACCCCCCGTGTCGTCAACTCTGAGAACTCTTGCTCCGGCTGACAATTTTATCCAGAGAGCTGATTTCCCAAAGATGAGCCTCCATCAACATTCAACGACAAATTATTAAAACGTAAGTAATGCAATAGAGTAAACCAATGTGCTACAAGGTGTATGGTCTTAACGTTAATTGTAGCCTAGACTTGTAACGTTAGCGTAGGGCTATATGTAATGTTTGCATGGGAAAGCTAGGCGAACACAGTCTAGGCCTGTTTAAACTGTCTGATAGTTAAAGGAAATATGAGCATATGTTGGCATATACGTATAGCCTAAATTCTGTCCACTTAGCTATAATAGGCTATCACAAACAGACCTTTTCTACGTTTACGGCATTAGACATATAGGAGCCTATATTCTCTTATCAGAAAGACATGTTCTCATAACTTCAGCGTTCTCTTGACGGTGAGACGAACGGTCGCACTTCAATCAAGTAGCCTAGGTCTTTTTCGAGTTAATTGTGAGTGAGTTGTATGGTAACTGTGGGAGTGATGTAGAAGAAAAGTGAGTATTTACTTTTTTATATGTGGGTTTGTTGTTTTGGGACTGAGAATTAGACTACAAGGAGAGCATCTGGCTACGTGCATGCGTGTCAGCATTAATGGCCCCCCCACAATTCAATTCAATTCAAAGCCCAGAAAAATTAAGTGATTGGGTGTGGCCTTTGCCATTAAGACAAATTTAAATAAATTGTAAATAATCTTTTAATTATTAATGGTCATTAAATGGTTGTGCCATTTAATTTTTCTTCTATCATTTTTAACCAATAATGTAAAAGAAAGCTGAAAATGTCCACAAAAGAAACACGAAGGTATGATATAAAAAAATTAAAAAAATGCGCAACAACCCCCCCACCCCCCCGCCAAGTAATAGCACCGCTGCTGGAAAAATTTCTAGGGGAAACACTGAAGTAGAATTGCATAAGCGTAAAAGCAGAGACCTCCCGCATAGCAAGAAGCTGGTCTGAGGGCAGATCTGGCATTCTGCCAATCCTCCAGTTTTGACCATTTTGATCAAAATGTATTTTGAAAGCAATCGATGCTAATCTTAATATTCTGGCAAGTTTAACATATTATGATGGTCGACAGTGGGCCAGAAGTGGTGGTCCGATATCTGGAAGCTGGATTTCACTATCTGTGTTTTTGCTCACAATTTGGTCCCCCTCACTTTGCCCCCCCCCCCCCCCCCCCCCACTTTGGACATGTCTCCTGCGTAGGGTTGCAAAATTTCGGGAATTTTCAAAGTTGGAAAGATTTCCATGGGAATTAACGGGAATATACGGAAATTAACAGGAATAAACTGGGAATTTTTAATATGGCAAGTTAGTCTATAACAGGGAACTTAAATGTAGTGGACAAAACCCCATCTTGCAGCATAATATTAGTTAAAACAACCTGATTTAATGCAATTTCAGTCAAATTTCTACCCTGCACATACGTCAATCCCATGCACACAGCAATCAGCATAGGCTCTAGACATAAAGGAAACCTATGATGCGTTCATGTGCATGGGGAAAATAAATTCCCAGTGAAAATGTCATCTCATGTGGGAATAACTGGTGTGAAACTGGGGGAAGTTGCCCAGTTATGGGCTTGTCGTCACTTTTGTCCTCATTCAAATGGGTGTACGTCATTTTGCATAAACTGTAATGGGACGATTAATCTGTCTGATTAAGCTTGACAATTTATATATAATTTACATAATCTATAAGGTTTGGTTGGGGTGGTATGTTGTGTCATTATATTTTTATTTGTTTTACCATTTTCTGGGATTCTAACTGAACAAACTGATTGTCAGTCAATGTTCCAACCAACTGGATTTTGTTGTTGAGTGGCGTGGTGCATCTTGGGCAGTTCAGTGGTTTCAGTGTTGCTAGCTTAGCATGCTAGTAAACCATAGGCAGAGAATGGGATTCCCGCTAGCATGTTAGCTATCTTTGTATGCTAAGTTAAGCGAAAATACGAACAAACAAATCATATTGCTTATTACGAAACAAAATGTTAATGTCTGTATATGAAACAGTAGGAGTTACCAAAAATTCCCAGTTAATTCCCGTAAAATCCCATTAATTCCCATAATTTCCTTTAATTCCATGAAAGTTTCCAATTTGGAATATTTCCAAAATTCCCCAGCTTAACTTCCCATGGAAATTTACCGGACATTTTCCGCCCCTTTGCAACTCTACTTCTGCGCCCCTGATCTGTGCTACGGGCCCTGGTGACACTCATAGGGAAACACGTGGTGTCCTCTAGTGCAGTGTGTGTGTGTGTGTGGGGCTGAGACACTGGCCTCAATCCCCAGGAGAAGGAAGTCTTTGTGAGGCCGGAGTCCTGGGCAGGGCCAGCGCGCGCACACACACACACACTGTTACGGCCCCCGAAGTTCCTTATGATTTACCGTTATGATTTTGGGTACACCCTACTGGCTGTGAGCGGTAGGGGTGCTGTTACCTGCCGTTTTCTATGTTTGCTCCCTAACCAGGTGATCCAATTAGCCAGGATGCGGTGCACGTGGCTAACCTCTTCAAAAGGCACATTCTGGTCCTGGTCTGCAGAGCATTTTCTGGGTTTTTCCTGCTGGTTGCTACCACCTCGTCTTCTCCAGTTTTTCAACGCTTTTGAGCATTTTTGCCGGTTTTCAAGCCTGCTTTTTGCCCTTTTTAGGGAACGTAAATAAATACCCCTTTTGAGCCTTAACCCAGTTGTTGTTCTCCAATTTATTTTGCGGTTTTCCTGTGGGGAACCGTAACACACACACACACACACACACACACACACAGGCCAGGGCGAGTGCATGGGGCCTTCTGGACCTCTTAATCACCTAATTAATCAGCTCAACGTTCCATCAGGCAGCTCTCACAATGCTCTCCGTGCTGGGGGATTACTCTTGCTGACTCACACACACACATAGGGCTTACATATAACCTCTGGAGTATATGCGGAGGTTTGTCAAACAGAAGTCCTACCCTTCGGATGATTCAGATATGATGCTAACCTGCGGACCTTATACTGACCTTATACGGACATTTGTGTGAACGACATACACGCACATTACAGAATCTCGGTGTGGTTGTCGAGTGAGGGGTGGGGGCTTGTAGAGTTTACAAGAGGCGAGATATGACGCAGAATATATGCGGCCGCTGTCACAGCTGCTGTTTGTTTACAAAGTGTATGCATTATGTACTGTAGGCTAAAGAAGAAAAATCTATTGTGCGTAGGCTAATACTTGAAGTAGTCACGTAAGTGTGCATACTTGAAACTGACCTACAGTATTTGTATGTGTGCTTCAAATAAACACATTTATCTGTTTTCAACGTTAGCCTATGTAGCAGAATTACTTGGCTATGGAACCCCAAATCTGATTTGCGTTGGAGAGAGCATGCACAAACTTTATGGCAGGCTACCAGCCAATTCAGTAGGCTAAATCAAGACTTCAAGGCCATCTATACAACGTTTTTAAGCAACAAACAAAATACTAACATAACAGTAAATTTGTTCGTTTTTTCATGGTTTATTTTTCCAAAAGCATCCTGTCCCCATATGTCTATTGCATTTACGTAAGGAGCTTGGAACAAAGTTGGGTTTTCTTTGTTTTCATTTTCTCTAGGCATATTTATGCTCAACAAATATCTGGCTCACCAGTGAGGCCATGAGAAGGCTATCAATGAACAGAAAACCAACCATGTTGGCTAACAATTGATTAAATACTCCTGTTATTGTCGTCAACGACGTCGCTGTAGGCTAGGCCTACTGCCTTTTCAGCGCCTTCTGCTTATGATGATTTGGTCTTTTGAATTCCTTTGGCCTTGCGATGCAGTTGTAGGCTACATCAACGCAGTGTTTCCCCTACAGTGTATTTAACAGCGGCGCAGCGCCGCCGCTGGATTTTCAGCGCCGCTGCAACATAATATCACGAGATTCACTTAACACACTGTAAAAGCACAACGGCCAACGTCATCTCGAAATTGTTTTCTGAAAGTCTTGAGTAAGTTAAGTGCATCAAATCCGCACTTAGCCTCTCATTATTCAGGACATATATGCGGCATGATGTGTCAGGTGATTACAAGCCCAAAGACAACTCTGCAGCCCATATGGCTAGCCTACGTTCTGAACACTGTTACATTGTTTAGCTATCCGACTGATGGGGTCTTGCTCCGCCACAGTGTAGCCTATGGTGTCATCGTTCACTTGTAGGTTACACAATAAATAGCCTACTTATAGGCCTGGTGACAATAAAAAATGATATTAGTTATATTTCATCACGAAGCTGTTTGTATGCCGTGAATTCGCTTGTAGCCTATGCCATATGTTAAGCTTGAGCAATTCCTCTGATCCAAAGCCTGCTTTGACACATTGACACTAATGTGAAACATGCATCCTCCTCTCCTAGCCTACATCAAATAAAAGAAACCAATTCATGATTACCGAAATTTATTTAACATGGGGGGGGAAAAGTTTGTTGCGATTTAGCCTACTGTTGTGATGCGGTTCTTTCTGCTGATTGGATTTACGTCCGGTGTCGTCAACTCTGAGAACTCTTGCTCCGGCTGACAATTTTATCCAGAGAGCTGATTTCCCAAAGATGAGCCTCCATCAACATTCAACGACAAATTATTAAAACGTAAGTAATGCTATAGAGTAAACCAATGTGCTACAAGGTGTATGGTCTTAACGTTAATTGTAGCCCAGACTTGTAACGTTAGCGTAGGGCTATATGTAATGTTTGCATGGGAAAGCTAGGCGAACACAGTCTAGGCCTGTTTAAACTTTCTGATAGTTAAAGGAAATATGAGCATATGTTGGCATATACGTATAGCCTAAATTCTGTCCACTTAGCTATAATAGGCTATCACAAACAGACCTTTTCTACGTTTGCGGCATTAGACATAGGAGCCTACATTCTCTTATCAGAAAGACGTGTTCTCATAACTTCAGCGTTCTCTTGACGGTGAGACGAACGGTCGCACTTCAATCAAGTAGCCTAGGTCTTTTTCGAGTTAATTGTGAGTGAGTTGTATGGTAACTGTGGGAGTGATGTAGAAGAAAAGTGAGTATTTACTTTTTTATACGTGGGTTTGTTGTTTTGGGACTGAGAAATAGACTACAAGGAGAGCATCTGGCTACGTGCATGCGTGTCAGCATTAATGGCCCCCCAACAATTCAATTCAATTACCAAAGAGCATTAGAGATGTTCTTTGAAAAGCCCAGAAAAATTAAGTGCTCGCAGATTGGGTGTGGCCTTTGCCATTAAGACAAATTTAAATAAATTGTAAATAATCTTTTTCTGGGTTGTCATTTCATTTTTCTTCTATCATTTTTAACCAATAATGTAAAAGAAAGCTGAAAATGTCCACAAAAGAAACACGAAGGTATGATATAAAAAAAATAAAATAAAATGCGCAACAACCCCCCCCCCCCCCAAGTAATAGCACCGCTGCTGGAAAAATTTCTAGGGGAAACACTGCAACGTGTCTCTTGTCGTTCCCTTCATGTGTTCTATGACAATGCTGTCTGCCCTTATGGACAGTAGCTCCGTGATGTCTGCATCTTTCCAGGTCGGAGGTTTTCTGGACAGCACTATGCCATCATGACACTGGCATTTAAGTCAGATTTGACCACATGGACGCACAAAAGAAACGTCACCGACACGCCCTCTCACTAGGTGTGAATGTTAACCGCATGTTCTACGCTTCGTTCAGACACAGCACATTTACATAATGTCCGGAGGAAATACTAGGGGGGGGGAGTAGTAGAACAACAGTCTAAGTTCGGACTTCCATATGACCGTTTATGTTGTTCAGATATACGGCCTCACCGATTAACATCAGCAGAACCTCTGGTCTTAAGGCCCGTACACACCGAGTCCGATTTTTCGGACGAAATATTCGCACGAAATTACGCAGCCTATTAAACACATGCATTCGTATTAGTCTGTACACACCGAGGACGAAATTCGTTGCGATTAAAACCATTTTCGCAAGGGTCTTATTTCATGCGAAATTTCGCATGCGAAAAAGAGCTGTTGACCAATCAAATAATGATTTTGCAGGGTTCCATTGATGTCACAATAGAACGACGAGCAGAAAAAAAGCTGATAGATTGGGTGATCCTACTGCTCAGTGCTCACGATGACTAGTCTCCTTAATAGGCCTATATGCCAAAGTTACAGAGAGTTTACGTTATAGTAGACTCTCTCAGGTGTTCAAGAGTAGGCCTACTCCTGACGAATTTCTTACGTAGTGCAAACTCCTTACAGACAGCTTTCCCCACTTCTTACCACCGTCCCATTTTCACTCAACCAAAAATAATTAAATCTCACTACAGACAGAGGGCTTCTCACTGCACATATTTGCAATGAAAAAATACAACATGCATTCATGGAAATGGAAGTTTTAAGAATAGGTCATGATAGGCTATGCTGCTGACAACAGCATTATGTCCAAGGTTACCACTATCGTAATTTTGCCTCACATTTCCTGGTGCGTCCACTTTGCTTTATGCTTCATAACTGAAGTAGCCCAATGTGGAACTCTGAAAAACTTTCTGTGGATCTTATAAAGGTAAGCTAATGACTGACAGGCTATCATTATTAGCTTTTGCTGTTTGTTGGATCATCGTCATACAAGCTGATCAATTTTTACCACTTGTTGCAGCAGTGCGATTTTATCCCATGCTCATTTCTACAGGCTGTCTCTGTGCCTCCGCTCCTTAGCAGATACATTTTGATGTAGCCTGCGTGTGAAATGGTTTCGTGAGATGTAGGCCTACATGATGGCGTGTTGGCGTATAGCATTTTGGCATGTAACATTTTAAATGAGGCCTTGCCTACCCTACAGCTTGTTAGGTTACACCAGTCCGCCCAAATGGCATACCTCGAGTCCAATATGCGGGCACCCCTGGCTGCAGCTTGCAGATCGGGGCTGGGCTCAATGTGGGGCAGAGCGCAAAGTTGAGCTCAGCACAAAATCAGCTCGTCATTCCCTGCTGACCTCTCGTCCGTCTATTTACCCGGACTCGGGAGTTTTTCTCAAGGAAGAATGCTTAATTCTATAAAAGCGTATCCTCCTTAAACTACAACGTTAATCATGTCCCTTCCCGCCTAGCGTCAGAATTGCGTGTGTGTTGTGTAGTGGGGTGGGTGTATGGGTGCACTAATGAGCCCAACCAACTTATGTGTTGGACTGCACAATTATCACAATAGCACAAGTAGAATAGACAAGGGATGGGAAGGATGGCCGTAAACTTTAATTTCCCGAGCACCTCTCAAGCCAATAGGCCTACACGGTTCCATGAATGATCAAGGCTATAATCTGTTTCAAATCTTGATGATTTTATGAGTTCTCCCTGCTTACTGAAAGTCGCTGTGTGAACCTGCGTGACGTGAGTGCGAAATAGAATGCGAAATATTAAAATAATCGCATCAGACTTGGTGTGTACACTTTGAGTGCGAAAATTTCGCACACGAATTTTTCGCATTTTTGCACTGTTATTTCGTATCGTATCTGGTGTGTACGGGCCTTTACACATATGTCTGAAAGGCCTAACACACATACACTCACACTAGGGATCGACCGATATGGATTTTTTAGTGCCGATACCGATACCGATTTTTTTCAATCAGCCTTAGCCGATGACCGATACAGGCTGCCGATTTTCTTGAGCCGATATTTGGAGCCGATACTGCTTTTGGTCCCTCAATTTACATCATACAAATGACACATAATTACACATGATGATAACAAATGTTATAAGTCTCAATTTAAAAAAGGAACATTTATTGAACTTATGGATGGGTGCACTGCATATGGTTAACTGTGCAAGGGTAGAAGGCTTTCATCAACATCCTACAACACAGCCTTGATGATGCATTGCTTGCTGACATATTATAAAACATAATTCAGGTCATCACAAAATGTCCTGTCAACACATTTAAATAATTTAAGAAAACAATAAGCCTGAAAAGTAGCTGAAATAAAGTGCTTGATTTGTAATTTAAGACTGCATGGTTTCAATTTTATTTTCTAAAAAGAGCTGCCAGATTTGTCAACCACAGAACATAAATCAGCAGAGGAAAATAACGTGGCGTCAGATGTTTCTGTTCTAAACGGCATCAACGTTTAAAGGTATAAAAACATATCTCTCAAAGCTTTAAAAGTGCTCCTTCAGGTAGCGCAGCATTCTCATATCGCTGTGATGCGTGTGTCCCACTGAGGCAAACCAGACGCACACACAAACTTTGATAACGTTAGCAAACAGCTCTAAACACAAGTAAGGCATACCCGGTACATTTATGTCTGGTACATGATAAACGTTAACACGAATTAGCCTAATATTCAACAACGAATAACACGTCTCTCATTATTAAAGCTCTAGATATCACTGCGATGGCAACTCCGCCCAGCTCAAAGGGAGAGGGGTAGGGATGAGACACACACACACACACACACACACCAGTCCAAAACTCAGCCAGGTGGTCGCTGAATTAAACTCCCACAAATACCACGGAACAACGTCGGCATTAGGCTACTTAATCATGATTGGCCAGTGTTCGTAACAGCTACCGCTACCGCATACATAGCCTACGGATAGCCTACAAGCTATTTGCAGACGCAAATATCGCAAATATCGGCCCGATATATCGGCCGGCCGATATATCGGTCGATCCCTAACTCACACACACTCACTCACACTCACTCACAAACACACTCACACACAGTCACACACACACACACAGTGTTGTGCCTGAACGTGTTCATTGAACGGTA
The DNA here is from genome assembly GCF_018492685.1 of Alosa sapidissima. Classification (NCBI taxonomy): domain Eukaryota; kingdom Metazoa; phylum Chordata; class Actinopteri; order Clupeiformes; family Clupeidae; genus Alosa; species Alosa sapidissima. Next base: position 14,070,086 of record NC_055970.1, read on the forward strand.
GTTCATGAACTCGTTCATATTTTGGACGAATGTGAACTAAACGTGCTGTATTACTGCCTGATGAACGTTACTGTGAACTCTGAACTGTTCATTCTGGTGTCTGTGAAAAAGCATACAATACAACTATTGTAATTATATTTTACATTAGTAAAGCAGTCCTCTGATGTGCATGTTTTCACAAACTTTTGTGAACAATGTTAGCACTTTAAACATTAACTGCTTTGAAGTGCATACCAATAATAACTGTGATAATAATAATAATAATCAGAATGATAATTAAAGCAACAATGGGGAAATTCTGTCTCCTCAATGCTAATGTAAACCCTGGTTGGATAAGGATTCAAAATTGGATATGAAGATGAAATCTGATGCATAGTTTCAGTGTTAAAACTGATCAAATAATTGCTGTCTGTGGTTCTATGTGGGCTATGAAAAATAGCTCGCAGCAACATATGGAAAAAATAACTATGAACTTGTTCATTTTTTGGAACTGTGAACTTAGTTTAAAATGTTGAATTATGAACTATGAACTGAACCAGTTTCTTTTTCAAATTTGTGAACTGAATTTTTAACTAGTTCATGTAGAAAGTGAACTTCTGAGACGTGAGACTGCCGGAATTCACATCTTCCACACGACCACTTGGAACTACGAGAGCTATGCAGTGGACTCACACGAACGCACGCACACACACACACACACACACACACACACACACACACACACACACACACACACACACACACACACCACGAGAGCTCTGCAGTGGGCACTGCAGGTAACGCCAAAACTTCTATTCCTGTAAAGGTCGTCTCGTCACCAATACACGCAAGGTGCATCTGTTTCTATTCTTTCCCTCTGCTCATATGAGGACTCACACACACACACACAAACACAAACACACACACACACACACACACACACACACACAGCTCAGAAACTGTTCCACATGGAGACGTCAGCACATGCAAGACAATACCAGGAGGGTCACTGCACTAGGAGCTACATCACAGAAAGACTAAACACACACACACACACACACTAATGACAGCAAAAACCCTAAAGAATTCAAAAATCCTAGAGTGATCTAAAAGGCCATACAATACTTCACCATGTTCACTGACCACTGACGGACAGCCTATCAGTTCTTACCTCACGCATGGAAAAAGACCGTTTGTAGAACTTAATGGCACCAGAATCCTGTCACACTCGTGGAAGTTCACACACACGTATTGTGGTGTGTGTCGGTTGCAAAGCCCTTGAGGAGACTGGGTCAAGAAGAGCAAAGCCAGGAGGGACACAAGGCACATACACACACACACACACAGGAGGGACGCTAGGCAGTCGGCTGAGCATCACAGGCGGTTTCCTTTATTAGATTCCCGCTCTCAAAACCCACACACACACACACACGCGCGCACGCACACACACACACACACACACACACAGCACTGAGGCTAACGGCTGGAAAATCTCATTTAGTTTGAAGTTTTAAATTCAAACAGAGCAGATGCAGATTGCAGACGCCACACATAATAACACACCTCTCATATGCTCCCAGCCTGTAGCAACAATGGAACACACACACACACACACACACACACCTGGGCATGACAACAGCCCCCGCACGCACGCACACACACACACACACACACACCTGGGCATGACAACAGCCCCTGCACACACACACACACACACACACCTGGGCATGACAACAGCCCCCGCTCGCACGCACACACACACACACACACACACACACCTGGGCATGACAACAGCCCCTGCACACACACACACACACACACACACACATCTGGGCATGACAACAGCCCCCGCACACACACACACACAGGGCTTAAAATTCATTTTTCAAAATGGGGGGGAATTCCCCCCTTAGGTTATTCATGTAGGGGGGATTTACACAATTTGAGGGGGAGGGGGGGTCGATTCTGATACCAAGTCAAGAATTGCGATTTCAATACTTCGATAATTTTTTTAAAAAAGTGTTTGATTTTGGGGCCCCCACCACCCTGACGTCATCAGTAATATATACTGTAGTGGGATCATTCACAACAGTGGACATCCTAGATTCTGCTTGACTCTCTCCACACACACAAACACACACTGAAAATGATAGCTTATGTGATATGTTTCTATCATATATTTTTTAATTCATATAGAGTGTATTTATTTAATAATGCATTTTTTAAAGTATAGCATTTTACTAGTAATTACTACTAGCTAAACATATTTAGTCATTTGAATGCCTCATATTGACGTTTAACCTATAACACTTAGGCATATCTTTAATGTGGTGTGTAGGTCCAATTGAGTGCACATTGGTGATGAGTAGGTGTAATTGAGTGCCTGTCACTTTAAGAAAATACCTGAGAGTAATTCTATGGAGTAATTAGCCCCCCTTCAACCTGACGGTTTTAGGCTGTAGTCGCTAGTGAATAAAAGTTGTGCATAGTGCGGTATGTGTATGCAAATCATTATGTTTTCTATGTCATTAGATACAATAAATGTTGACATGTCGAAGACAATCTTTCTGGGATCAAGTGTTGACGTGACCTTAGCTAGCAGGATAGTTACCAAGGAGCTCTTTCCAGATGTAAAAGTTTGCCATGGTAGCGTAGCCTATTTGCGTAAGCGCAAAGTGGTTCTCTCTCTCTCTCTCCGTGTGTGTGTGCGTCTGCATGAAGCTATGTTCAATTCAACTCGGTAGTTGATCAGTCCGGTCAATAGCACCGCATTCACGCCACTTAATGATTAGGCTATATTAACGTCATCAGACAGGCTGTAAAAGTGTATGCGGGAATTTCTCGCATTATGATGGCTAGAGTTGCGGGACTTGAACAAATTATGCGCAATACCCGCAATCCCGCAGTGAAATTTAAGCCCTGACACACACCTGGGCAGTTAGTCTACTGACATCCATTGTCCCATGCTGCATTTTGGTCTGGCCTTGGTCTGATGTTTGCTTTGGCTGGTTGAACAACAGAGAGAACAGGAGAACGACATAGAACACAGTGTTTCCCACAGAATTAAATTATATTTGTGGTGGTAGGTTTGCAGAATTAACTTGAATGCAACAGTTTCTAACAAATTAAGCTTAGCGCAGCGTGGTTATGATGCTAACCAGATTTAAGCACAATTTAGTACAACCTGGAAAATCATTGTGTGGTGGTCAATGTTGATATTGTGGTGGGCCGCCACAAATAAGTCAATGTATGGGAAACACTGGAACAACAGAGCTTGATTGTGTTGGTGGCAAATGTGAGATTGTGATGGTGTTGGTGGCATATGTGAACAATAGAGTATGTAGGCCGCCTACCCAGACACATTTAAAGCAGCCGTATGTACTATGTAGCATTTTAACTGGCAATGTTGTGCAATAAATGCTGTTCTGACATTCTCAGGAGTGGTCTGACCTAAGGAGCTAGGCTAGCATGCAGTAGCCAGAAAAGTTGTGGGTTCAATTCTTGGTTCCACCGTTGTGCACTTGAGCAAGGCACTTAAGAGTTGCTCCAGGGACAATGGACTTTGTAATATAATTGACATATGTAAGTCACTTTGGATAATAGTCTGTCTGCTAAATGAATCAATCTAAATTTAGGTCTGGGAAGTCAGGAAATATATGAAGGCCTAATTATAAAATACTGTTTTCCAGATGTGCAAAATTATGGAAAGTCTGGAGGTTTTTTTCAATGTAATACATATGCAGAAAGGTCTATAATACTAAAAATAATTTGGACCATGTAACTTTTTACCATTTAAAAATAGACCTTAAATGTGTAACATACTATTGTTTTAAAGCTATCCAAGTGGGAATTTAGCCTACTCGAAAGGCAAATGTCATTGAAGACATCATTAAAAGAATGCATCATTCTGAATGAAACATTCATTAACAATGTTACCATCCAAAGATACAGTTAGATTGGTGAAAACAAGAACATTATTATGACCGCCGCGCAGCGAAGCTCACACACACACACACACTCCACACTAGACCCAGCAGTAGTGTTTTCTGTGCTAGCAGTTAGCCATGAGTATGTCATATCATGTAGCATTCAGTAAACTAGCCTAACCATCTTTTTCTGGAATATGAATTTTTGGAACTGGTCTTTCTGCTGCTTTGATCCTAACCTTCGCACTGTAGTTGAATGTATAAAAGGGTTTGCTCAATATAGCATGGACAATGTCCTCTGATTCCATTGTACTCTTTATTTCACGAGTAATTAGCAATGTAAACTAACTTAAACAAGCTTTCCGTTCAACACAAGATTCTTCGCTGTATGACTGCAGATAACGTTCTTGCAGAGCAGCTAGCTGCTTATTGGTTAACCGTTGGCGCTAAATTTTTTTACTTTCCTCAATGAAGGAGCCTTCTCTGGTGTGTGTGTGTTAGGGCTGGGATAAACGATTATTTTTTAAACGATTAATCTAGCGATTATTTTTTCGATGCATCGATTAATCTAACGATTCATTTTTTCAGTCCGATTCAATTTCGATTCGATTATCGATTATCTCCCCATTAATTCACTAATAGCAACTTATACATGTTTATTTACATATCTGAATGAAAAAACATAAATTCTTTAACATTGCAATATATGTTTATTGCTCTTAAGATTCCAAAATAAAAGACTATACAACTGCAAAGTAATGCATTCTTAGTCAGAGGTAGCATTCAATAAAGTTCAGTATTGCATGTCTTATTGAGTGCCTGTCATTTTAAGACGTTCCTGTGGGAATCCTTGCAATTAACATTAACACAGTTAAAAGGCTGCTGATGCAATTCGTAACGTAGTTAGTTCAAATAACAGTTCGTACTTCTCCTTTGGACAAGCACTTTTGAGTCTTGGAAACCACTTTTCCATTTACATCGGGATTTTGCAAACATTCAGAGTCAATAAAATGAGCCCTGCATGAGTAACGAATACAAGCAGCTGCAAGTAAGCATGCTAAGCTTGACATCCAAACAGTATTCTAACGTTAGCTTTGAGATACTGCTTGATTGCATACTGTAACTTAACTTAGCTTAGTCTCCTCAATGTACTATGTTGTGATAAGACCTTAGCAGAGTTTACTTTAACTTTACTGCAGCAGTTTTGAACAAATTTGCGCAGCATGGTCACGATGCTAAGCGGATTTAATAGCAATTTAGCCCACTGTGTTCTATGCAGTGCTTTTATGTGGCAACAACAATCCTTCAACAATCGTGAATATTTTGCACATGCAGAGGAGGAGCAGCGGGCTCGTTACAAGAGAGAGCGGGCGGGGCGAGGAAAGGCTGTGTGAGTGAAAAGTGCAGCTCAATGAAATTATTTTATCTTATCCTTAATTTAAATAGTAGGCCTACAACATAGACCATTAATGCGTAGTGGCCGGTTTTGATTTCGTGGTGCCCAGCCACAGATTAGTCAACGTATGGAAAACACTGAAGGTGTAATATTTAGCAGCACACGTTATGCCTGACGAATCGACGCTCATATTTTGCGTCGACGTATTTTTTGCGTCGACATCATCGATTACGTCGCCGCGTTGTCCCAGCCCTAGTGTGTGTGTGTGTGTGTGTGTGTGTGTGTGTGTGCACGCGTGCGCGTGCGCGCGTGTGTGCGGCTGGTATGTTCAGTACGTGCAGCTTGCGCGCCGTAAGAGCGGTGAATAATTTTAGCCCCAGCGTAACGGCATCATTCAGGCCCGGTCACCCACGACACACTCCACACTAGACACACACACACACACACACACACACACACTCCACACTAGACTAGGGGTGGGCGATATTGACAAAAAATAATATCTCGATATTTTTTGTGATTTTGACGATAACGATAATGATAATTAGTCGATATCCTTTAAAAAACTTTTTTTCAAAATCCGAGTTCCTTTACAGCTCATTATTTATGAATAGCATTATTACAATAATAACCAATAACCTAACCTATGACTTTTAAACCAAACCAATGCATTGTCACGCTATGACACATTTCCAATTCTGCCCCCACTTGTATGTGTGGCAATGGCATGGTCTAGCCAGCTACATTAGAGGATAGATAGGCCTAAAAGTTTCCCAAGAGAAAGTCTGAAGCTGAAGTTCCTTTCAAACCTTTACTTAGGTTTCACCAGAGCCTGTCTATGTCCTTATTAGACATTCTCTGGTTTCACTGTAAAACTAAGCAGACCTTACAGAATAGAAACTAATGCATTAGCTTATGGCTAATGTATATGAGAAATCCCATAGAGATGCTAACAGTTAGCATAATCGATAAAAGTTTATATTTTAAGCGAACTTCAGTCCATTTACAAAAAGGTAACATAAGAAGATTTCTTTGTTTACAACTGACTATTAAAATACTCAAAGGCTTGCCTAATGTTTACATATAATACCCTGACTAACTCATCAATGCCACTTGAAAGAAGTAGCCGCACAAAATAAACATTAGGCTGCGTGTGACAACGTGGACCACTAGCAATCACGTGACTTGCTCTGCTGCAGCCAGGGGCTTCTCTCGCATTCACCTCCTGGCCTAGTGAATGTATGGGGGTTCAATGCGTGATTTCGAGTGTTTTCCCCCTTAAGTAATTTAAATACTCGATAATGTCAATTTGCACATTGTTAAAACAGCAATCACGATTTTATCGCAGACGATATATATTGCCCACCCCTACAGTCCACACAAGACACAGACACACTCCACACTGGACCCACACACACACTCCACACTAGACCCACACACACACACACTCCACACTAGACCCCCACCCCCCCCCACACACACACTCCACACAAGACCGACACACTCCACACTAGACCCACACACACACACTCCACACAAGACCCACACACACACACACTCCACACAAGACACACACACACACACTCCACACTGGACCCACACAAACACTCCACACTAGACCCACACACACACACACACACACACACACACTCCACACTGGACCCACACAAACACTCCACACTAGACCCACACACACACACTCCACACTAGACCCCCCCCCCCCACACACACACTCCACACAAGACCCACACACACACACTCCACACAAAACCCACACACACTCCACACTAGACCCACACACACTAGACCCTATCATCCCATCACAAGCAGCAGCGTCATGACAGCCCCAGTGCCAGAGACCCACACACACACACTCCACACTAGACCCACACCCACACACACTCCACACTAGACCCACACCCACACCCACACACAAACACACTCCACACTAGACCCGATCATCCCATCACCAGCAGCAGCGTCATGACAGCCCCAGTGCCAGAGACCTGCTGCAGTCCTTGTGATCTGAATGACACGCCTGTGTGTGTGTGTGTCTGTGTGTGTGCGTCTCTGCTGCATCGGGCCGAGCTGAAACTGCCCCCCCAGCACAGTCCTGCCCCTGTTCTCCCTGCTGACCGCGCATGTGACTCTACTTATTACCCTCGGGGGGGGGGGGGGGGGTAGAGAGGGAAAGTTAGAGAAGAGAGGAATCAAGAAGAATTGCCCCTGGCATTTTTAATGAGGCTGTAGTTCAGGGTAACAGGGTAACACTGGTAACACTAAATCTGTTGTTTTCTCTTCTGGAACTGCCATCAACACACACAGCTACAACTGCCAGCACAGAACCACCTTCTTAAGCACAGAACCACCTCCCACAGAACCACCTCCTCCCGCACAGAACCACCTCCCACAGCAGCTCAGCTTCTGCTTCATATCAGAGCCTGGCTAAAACCACAAAACACACACAGTCACAGACACACTCACACACATAAATAAATGAGGTCAACAACTGGCGTACCCTCCACCCACCCGAGGCCACACCCCCACCTCGGATGTGACTGCTGTCCTGCAGGAAACTACAGCGGAGCTCCATCCTGTCGGCATGGCGATGCTCGTCCCCCTTAGAACGCTGCAAACTGCTGACAGGAGCAGAACAGAGCCAGAACTACCACCCGATACCCCAACCCCCGTCAGGGGGCACGTGACCGCAAGACAGGGTCAGTGAAAACAGGAGAGCTACCAGCACCTCACCTGAGATCTGGACGCACCACACCTGAGATCTGAACACACCTCACCTGAGATCTGGACACACCTCACCTGAGATCTGTCTGTCTGTCTGGCTGGGATATCGCTGAGCCCACTTCCTGGAATGTGTTCTGGCCAGAACCGAGTGCCACAAACTGGCTGAGTAAAAGCTTTCATCAGAGGCAGCTGACACCGGATAGCCTGAAGCGTAATCGCACCAAAATAAAGAACCAGACACCCCAGAGCACACTGGAGCTGGCCATGATGTTCATACGTGGGGACGCCGGACAGCCTGAAGCGTAGTCACACAAAATAAAGAACCCGTTTTACTGCCAGCTGCTGTTATGACCCGTCACACTGACCTTCGAGCCCTCGTGCACGCAGTCATATTAAAAAGAAACCAGAGTACACAATATTTCATAATCCCTGAAAATACCAGATTAAATGTGGCCCAGTGCTCCGGTAATCCCGGTGCTGTCGCGGACAGGGAATGTGATCGGGTTTGACTGTGCCAATTGTGTCACGGAAATGCGTGTCACTGTATAACAAATACATATTTGTTAGTTCATCACTATATCGTATGGTCCTTTGTATGGTGTCGACATTTTCAGCAATTTCAGATATGTTGTTTTAATAACAGCCTGCATGAACACAGCGAGCCATTGTTCGGCGAATGACAGGCCCGGGAGGCTCGCGATACCGCTTCTTCTGTGTGTGATATAGCCTACGACAGCCTCGCGTCACCAGAATCGCCCCCAGTAAATTTAATTGGTATCGATTCCTGCTGCCTATTGTTGTCAGGATCTACGATTAACCACACGCTAGAGGTCAATATTGACAGCTTGTGGCAAACTTGTGTCCGGATGAAAGCATTGTAATTCATGGCAATTACCCCGTAAACACACATGAACCTGGTGGACCAACGAGTGCTTTTGCAGAAGAATAAAAACGCCCTGCGCCAGCCTCATCGGTGACACAGCCCTTGGCGACAGACAACAGCCGGTGACAGTGTGTGTCGATGACACCGACGTCTCATAAAAAGACAGATCATACCTAAGAGTTGAAGCCACAAATACTTGTTTCATAGACAATCATGAGTGCCAGGTTTAGCCTGCTATCGTGGCTTGTTAATAAGTCTTGCTAACGCTAACGTTATCTTTTTGAGGAGGCTAGCCTACCGGGTGATTGATTTCGTCATCTTCCAGTTATTTACGGAGAGGACGGACAACGGATGCTACCGAATAATTACAGGATTTGTTCAGCATACAATATTAATGTGCACGTAGAAAACTGAATGCAAGCACACAACCATGGTGGCTTACAAAATCTTTATCATATGGCTCAAGTTCTCTGCTGTGCTTGGCAAGTAGCGTTCTCAGGCATAGATTATCATTAGGCTGCAAGGATTTAGCAAGCGTGCAACTGTCTCGCCTACGGAGCTGCAGATCATCTCTGCAGATAGACAACACTTGGCATCTCAGTTGTCGTTCAAATCTTACCGATAAAGTGCAAGCGGGTCACAGGGAGATTCTACTATTTGAGGATGACCAACATAACCTACTTGTTCAGGCCGCTTATTAGGCCTATGTGACTTAGCCTAATTAAAAGGGTAACGTTAGTGTACTGACCTGTTGCGTTCTCTCAGCCGGGTTCATCATCACCGCCTGTCGAAAGCGGTTATCCACGTAAGACGCCATTGTGTGGAAAACAGCCACAACACAGGTGAAAACGTAAATCCAACCGTTTAACTTTCGAATCTCTACAGTGTTTTCAGCGAACGACACAATATTTAGGCAACTGCGCGCTACTTCAGTGGCCCATCAGTCGAGGCTTAGCTTAGTCCCCCAGGCCACAGGGTAAGCCGCGGGGTTTCTTTGCGTCCCCGCTCCGAGCCCGCAGGATGTGCACGGTTTCCTCTCGCCAAAGCCTGCGTGGAGTCGGGCTGTGTGAATCCTTCTCTGTGCTGACGGAGGAGATTTCTGATCGTCTGCTCGGCGCGTTTCTGGAGAAATCGTCCCTTTATTTAAGCGGTGTCGGGGGAGGAAACGGCATTCTTCAGCAGTCTGCCCTTTCTTTGCCTATACTCGTTCCAAATCCCCTTTTGTACAGGAAGAAAGTATGCGCAGTTTCCAGCGAGTGTCCATTTTCGATGATGGTGTTTTCTTTCGCGAGTCAGTGTCAGCAGTTATTTATCAAACATTTTGAAGGTTTTCAAAAGTGACGAGAAATCCGCCGCAACGGGTCTGTGTTGTGTGCCACCATGGTGACTGGTGTGCTGACAGAAGGGGAGGTAGGCTTATGGGCGAGTCCATTCAGTCGGGTCATAAAGGACTCGCCAAACAATGAGCTAGACGAGTTGGCCTGTGTCGCCACCCATCGAGGGAAAGAGAAACTTCAAGTCAAGATTCAGCAACCTCATCACATTGTTAGACTGCATAGCCTACCTCAAATCTCAGTGGAGGCTTTACATGGAAAGAAACCATCAAAATGGCAAAGAAAAAAATGTCCAAACAGAGTCGTGGATTTGAGGGTTATTGTTCTTCTTCTGTTAATTTGGGGGGCAGCCGTGGTTAGCGCTTCGGACTTGGAACCGGAGGGTTCGAACCCCGACCAGTAGGCACGGCTGAAGTGCCCTTGAGCAAGGCCCCTAACCCCTCACTGCTCCCCGAGCACCGCTGTTGTTGCAGGCAGCTCACTGCGCAGGGATTAGTGTGTGCTTCACCTCACTGTGTGTTCACTGTATGTTTCACTAGTTCACAGATTGGGATAAATGCAGAGACCAAATTTCCTTCACAGGATCAAAAGAGTATATATATACTTATACTTATACTTCATTCTATTTAGTCTATAAATTCATGCATGATGGTGTCCACTACAGTGGACGGATATGCATGGTGTCCACTACAGTGGACGGATATTCAAACTTAATTTAAAACTACTGGATTTATTTTACTGGAATATTTACTTCAAGCCACCAGTGGAGTGTCTCCTAAAACCTTTATGTACTGTGTGCATAAACATTGTCTTTAATAATATTTGTAATAAATCCAAAATGGCGTATGATAGTGGTCATGACCCTACAACCTCTGGGATATCAGTTAGATCATTTTATTCTACACGGTATATGCAGGTAAAAAAAAAAATATATATATATATATATGTGTGTGTGTTGTAGGGAGTACTTTTATCAAAGTTTTATCAATATAAGTTTTGTACTTTTTTCCCTATGAGTGAAAATGTAACCGCTGTAGTGACGTCATGCACCAATGGCTATATTTTGATTATGAGGACCACATATGTGAATTTCATAAAATAGCTTCAAATTATTAATGTTATGACATATGTATTATCTAAATCTTATTCAAAACAATGTGAATTGTGATATGTATTCCACTATGAGACACTACAGGTGAAAGTAGGATAAAACACGATTGACCCTCTATGGTTCACTTTATATCCTTATGGGAAAAAATATATATATTTGTAGACGACGGGAATGCAGAAGGAGCACTAAATAAACCAAATAATTCCCACCATGGCCTTTTTTGATGATTTGCCTGTGTAGCCTACTGCAGGCAACAAATTCTGTTCAACCAATGAGTAATCAGGCGGGGGCGCCATGCACCTGCACGAAAACCTCTCAATTCAGGAGTTATATACAGTAGGCCTATGTCTACGGTTTATCAAACAAACATGCATTCATTTAATATTTTCTATACGGAAATGCATTTTTAATATTGCTTCTATTCATCAATTTACTTAAAATAAACAAAAAATATTACACATTCACAATAAATCTTTTTTCCACTGTAATGGGTAATAGTGACTCTTGTAAAAAGGCTCTGTTGTTGTCCATGACAATCAGGAAATTAAAAAATGGGCATTGAAAAAACAGGTAGGGCTAACTACAATCCCTCAAGCAAGTAGTCATGGAAAAAGCTAATAACTCAATGAATACCAGTGCTGCATGTAAACAGGGATGCAGGAAGTGCACCCCCTGGTGGCAAAGCTTTAATACTGCGATGACAATAAAATTATAGCTTATAAATATCTCTGGTTGTTGTGTCTGTTCCAGGACATTTTGTATGTTTGGGGTGTGGGATGAAGAGAGGGGTCATTTTAGTAATTTTGAAATGATTTAATCAGTGTGTATTGGCCAATCAGATATGTCTTGACACGATTACAATTCAGCATAGTAGGCTATGCATGCACACTCACAGCCACACACAGCGACCAGCGTTGGCGGTAACGAGTTAACCTACAAAGTAAAGTTACTGTAATTTAGTTACTTTATTGGGTAACAAAGTAGGTAACGCATTAGAATTCAAATTTCAGTAACTTGTTACAGTTACTGAAGAACTGTAATGTCCATTCCGGCTTACTCGCATATGTCTCATATATTGACTTATTGTTTCTATAGCAGCAGGGATTGCTTATTTAAAATATAGATTAGCCTAGATAGGCCTACATTATTTCATTCTAGAGATGTGCACAGGGAAGAGCACGCATTCTCTCTCCCTGCACTGCTCTCCCTCAAACAGATTGGCTGCATCCCACACCTCTCCTATGCAGATCAAATCCCCTATGTTCATGCAGACTACAACTGGCGCTGTGTAGCATACACAACTGTGTTCAAAATTGATGCATTCATGTTAAAGCTGCAGTTGGCAAGTCTGACAGATTGAGGGGACTTAGCCAAAATTTGTAATTTTTACAACTCTCATGCCCCTCCCCCACTACCACCGAGCACCCTCTCATCGAGTTTGTGCTCGTTAGTGTGCACCAGACTGCACCAGACTGTGATTGACAGTCAGATCTCACGCAGCCCTGCTCTGATTGGACCAGAAGAACCAGGAGCTGTGGATTTTTGCAAAACAATTTTTTTTTTTCTAAAACCGGCTGATTTATGTTGTTCTGTCGGAGCATAGTGTTGGTTTTCAGTGAATATGATAAAAAAAATCTTGCCAACTGCCGTTTTAAGTTAAGTTAGAATAGCCAATCATAATGTTGTCGATCGCGTTGTCAATCACAAACGGTAATTTATTCAAACGAACTACCTGTGGCTTAATTTGCGGAAGACAAGTGAAAGCACCCGTCTGATAAATGAGCCAGTAGTGGAGAAATTACTTTTAAGAAATAATCTGTAGCCTAGGGGAGGCTACTGCAAAAACAATATTGTTGACGATTAAACTAGCCTATCTAGCGTTTTTACAAGAAATAGAGGCTTACGCAACTGTGGCCAAGCCCAATTGAGCTACCACTTTTCCTTTCTGGGAGACAGGGATTTCGTCACCCCAGATACCAGACTGTCCACCTCTTTTAACAGTATTTATTTGTACCCCCTATCTGGCACTTTCACAATTCCTTTGCAGCCATAACAGTCAGCATAAATATCAGTGAACACACAGGAGGAAAAGCTCTCACTTCAAGTACAACACTACACACCGTGATAAGAAAGTCCCATATAGCTGAACATACACAGAGCAAACCACACTTCTCTGGCTGGCGGGTCACGGCTGCAACCTTCTCTCGTTCACCAGCAGGGGGCCACCCAACATGAAAGACAGACAAAAAGAAAAAAACAAGAAAAGAAAAATCAAGTCCATCTGGGGGGTTCGGTGGCTTTTCCTAGCCGACCCACAAAATCCCTCCCCCCAGAAAGAAAATGACAAACCGTGTCCAGTCTGGATGCCTGTCAGCTCTGCCAATGACAAGCAGCCCTTGTTCAGTCTCGTATCCACACCGCGCGCCTCCTACTGACTCCCAAGGTTCCACGGCTGTCATCAATCACTAATCACAGGTAAAACGCAGCCACACATCATTGAATAATCACAGCCTATTTACCCTGCATTCATTCCCGCTACATGTGTACATGAGTAATTAGGATACACAAACCCATATGCCCTCTGTAGCCCCGTGTGTTTGGTGAGGGTGTGACACTCCCCCCCACTAGGGCCGGTACCGGGCCGGCTTCACCCCAAAGTTCGCCCTCTGTAGCCCCGTGTGTTTGGTGAGGGTGTGACATATGTGTGCGTGGGGTGTGCCCACGTTCTGGTTCGTGAATTAATTTGCCTTAGGCTACTTCCAACTCTTGACTGCACTGTAGCCAATTGACTGCTTTACAGTAGGTTATTTACCACTATATTTTTCTGTAGGCTACAATATTCAGACAAAACCGACAAAAGGTTGTGCTATGGGGGCATGTTGTAGCCCTTCGTATGCAGGTCTGTATCTGGGCAAATGGGAGAAGGACTTTGTTTTGAACCAAGAAAATAATGTGTATCACAAGTTTATTATCTGGTGGGGGCGTTATATTGATGATGTATGTCTTTTTTGGTCTGGCTCAGAAACAGAGTTGAATGAATTTCATGGTTATCTGAATAGCATTAACCCAAACATCAAGCTGTCTTTAGACTATAGTAAAGTATGTATTAATTTTCTTGATTTGACAATTTTAAAAGATAACCAAGGAACCCTGCATACATCAGTGTATAGAAAACCAACAGACAGAAACACAATTTTGCACGCCAAGAGCTTCCATCCAAATTGACTTAAAGATGTCCCATATGGGCAGTTCCAGAGAGTGAAGAGAATCTGTGACCAAGACCATGTTTTTGAGAGTAAATCACTAGAAATGATGTCACGATTTAAGGAAGGGAGATATAGAAATTGTTGGATTCTCTGGTTGTTGCGTTGTGGTGAGCTTGACGGTGGGATCAGGATCGGCGATTAGATGATTTAGATGATTTATTGTAGATGGTACAATAATGAATAACAGAACACAGGCTAAGTCTCAAACAGTAAAACTGTGCATTCTAACAGTTGTGGTTGTTATTAGAAGCGGCTGCTGAGCCTTCCGACAGAAGATGCTCCTCGGGTTGCTTCCTCGATCTGTCTCCGAGTCAAAACCTAAGACAAAGCCTGTTATACTAAAACATACAAACGTCAATCATGCCAACGTGGCAGGTGCCAACCAGTGTACAAAACTCGGCCCTGGCCAGATGGAGATACTAACCCGAATAGGCAGAAATGCTGTCTCCCTCGGCCCATGTTATCACGGATGTTCCCTGGATGTTCCTAAACATCAGGCTGTATGACCTTCCTGCTGGTACACAGACCTAAGGCACAGTTATGTTATGTACAACAGTATGGACCTCTCCCTGTTATACTCCAGAATTCTACAAAGTTCTACTCTAAAAAAGCTTACACCAGAGCCAACATGTAGACAGGTCATCACTACTACAAAGGAATACACCAATACAAACAAAAGAGAGGCCTGTATTTGTTACAACATACAGTACAGAGGCTAAACAGATAAAGCAAATCATACAAAAAAAACTGGGCTATAATTGAGAGTGATGAGGTACTAAGTCAGGTCTTCCCTGAACCACCTCTCATTAGTTTTAGAAGATGTCCTACCCTACAAGATAGACTGGTTTACAGTTATCTTAAGGCAAACAAACATGGTTAGGCCCTAGGCCCAGAGGTTCTTGCAAATGACATCACTGTAACCATTGTGCTAATGTAAGACTAACCAAAGCTTTTCTTGATGTTGGCTCCCAAAAGGAATTCACTATTAACCATTTCATAAACTGTCAAACTACCTTTGTCATTTATAGATACGCAATTCACACAGGAAACATCAGCTATCCCATGGCAAGACACTATATGGAACATCACAACAGTGACCCTTCCACCTTACAGGCCTGTGGGATTGACCATTCCTCTGTCCTTAAGAAAAGGCAATACCCTGCTGAAAAAAACAGCTAGCTGGTTTTAGCTGGTCTTTGCTGGTTTTCTTCCAGCTCTTGCTGGTCTTTACCGGTGTAGCTGGTTATGCCACCAGCTGGATATGCTGGCGTGACCATCTGAGGAAGCTGGTCATGCTGGTTTGACCAGCCTGTCGTGTGGGATACAGCTGGTGCAAGATGGTCATGCTGGTGACCAGCCTGTCAAGCTTGACATTGTTGGTGTAAGATGGTCATGCTGGTTTGCTAGAATGACCAACATAAGATGGCATGGCCAGTTAAACCAGCAGTGTAGACCAGCAACACCAGCTAAAATGACCAGCTTGAGGTGGTGCAAAAATCAAAACCAGCTGAATTACCATCATAAGCTGGGTAAACCAGCTGAAGGTATGTTTTCGCAAGAGTTTTGCTGGTCTAGCAGGTCAACCATCATAGGGTGGTCAAACAAGCTGGTTAACAAGCTGGTCAACCAGCAAACCACCTTAAGCTGGCCAGGCTGTTTTTTTCAGCAGGGTAGGCAAAGGCAGCTAAGGGCCTGTCCACACGGAGACGCTTTTTAGGTTGAACGCAGAGGTTTAGCTTCGTCTTGGCCGAGCGTCCAAACGAATCCTGTAAACGCACTGCCCGAAACCGCACTTTTCTGAAACCTGGTCCCAGAGTGGAGAAATCTGAAACCGTAGCCCGTTTGAATTCGTTTAGACAGCGAAACCGCACATCCTGCTTGCATATCGATGATGTCATCGCCACACCTCAGCTGCCCTGGACTTGCACTTATATATTGCCTAACAATACTAGTTTTCATACATGACATTACCTACGATTACACTCCATAAGATAAATATCACAACTGGTGCTGCGCAGCGCCGATAGCTTGTGACTTGGTGGACTGAACACTGTTTTTCCCAGTGTTTTTTATGCATTCTAGCTACTGTCAGTGACGCGAGAGAACTTAAGTTATTAGGAAAGTGCGGTGTAAGTTTAGGCTACATTAATTTGTGCGTAGTGCCAGTGTCATTCATTTATTTTACATGTCTTACAACATATACATGCATTCACAGTCGAGTGAAATCAGAGATAAGCATACAAAGACACTTAGAACTCTCGTTAAGCCGATGGTAGCACACTGAATGCAAATGCACGATTTGATGCAAACGTATTGACTGTTACTAACGAAGGTTTTATAGCAATATTATAAATGTGGCGACAGAATAGCCTAGAACTTGGGTAAGCCTTGCGCTTAGTAGCCTAATTGCGGTGATAGCCAAAACTAATGTCAATCACGGACTATCCTACAACCAAAGAAAGTAAAGGTGATTAGTAGGCCTACCTGCGTTAGCCAAATAAAGGACGGGACTGCACCCTTCACAAACCGTAAAATAAAGTTTATTAGTTTTACAGTTGACTACAGTTGACAGTTCACCATCAGTCCACACAAACAATTCTGGTTTCCTTGCACTAGCCATTTTGTCGTAGCCTATTCTGTCTGTTTGTAAAGCGCAAGTTTTGGTCAATTTCTGTAAAGAAACAGTGCCACCTATAGGCCTGGGGTATGAAGTAACGTGTTGAGTCGTGTTGAGATGGCTCCGTTTGGACGCAAATATTCTTGATACGGTTCCAGGGAAGACGGAGGAAAAAAAGATTGGTTTGGTACGTGTGGACTAGGCCTAAATCAACAGGAAGCTTTCTGGATATACCGCTTGCAGGCTACGAAATATCCAGGCCTGAATGAGGAACTTGACCTCCGTGTTTATCTTTGATGCTTTGCATTCTTATGGTTTATTTGAAATTCCTACACTATGCTTGTATTTTAACTTTTACGTGTCACCTATTTGTTATGTATGTTCTTTTCATGAATTAATTTTGTGTATATATACGAAATGTATTTGTTATTAAGTGGAAATGATGAATATGATAAAATGATAAATATTTTGTACATGTGTGAGTCTGCGCAACGCATTCCTGCGCAAAACTGAAATTACGAGCTTGCTAAGCTTATTTACAAGATTCAAGTTACGAGTATGGATTTTTTACCCTTTTTTGACGGCCTTCCTGAAGAGCCAATCAGCATGCTGCTTACTGTCTAGCCAACCAACCAATCAGCGCTTTCCACCGACCACTAAGACCAGAGCCAAGATGTTAGACAACTTTTTTGACAGCGACGATGTGGAGGCAAGGAAGGCACAGGTGGGTGACTAGCAGCAGGCCCGTCGCTAGAAGGCAAGCAAACCAAGCAATTGCTTGGGGCCCCGAGCTGGCCAGGGGCCCCAAGACAACGACTGGTTAAGAATAATGCAACGACAAACTGTGAGCGCCCCTTTGATAGTCAATGCAGTAAAGTGCAACGACACTGTTACCGGCAATACCGGGATCCCCCTCAAGGGTTGCTGCGCTCATTTTTAAAAGATGCATTTAATCCAAAGTCATGTCTAGTGAGACAGCTCTCTATGTAGGGACAGCTCTCTATGTAATCTTCTTCCTGAAGGGAGTCTTTCAAAAGTGTGATGTAGTGGATGTAAAGGATCCTGAACTATTTGTAGGGCTTTCCTCTTAGTGTGGATTGTGTACAGTTCCACCAGCTGCCTCTGGGGGCTCAGTATGATTTTACTGGCCATATTTATAATTTTTGTGAGCTTACTTTTGCTTCTAGAATCTAGTCCCTAGATTCCCATACCAGCATGTGATGTATGAGATGACACTTTCCAGCAGACTGGTGTAGACCATCCTCAGGACCTCTCTACTAACATCAAAACTGTTAAGTTTCCTTAAAAGAAACAATCTTTGGGTTGCCCTTTTAAAAATATGATCTGTATGTTCAATAAAATTTAGATTATGATCTAGGATAGTACCTAGATATTTAAAACTGCAGACAACCTCAACTTGTTGGCCCCCAATTGTAACTGGCTGACATGTAGGTATTTCACCCCTAGTATTTGACCACAAGTTCTTTGGTCTTTGTGGGGTTTAGGACAAGAGCACCTTCCTCACACCAGGCCACAAGGTGGTGGATGTGATCAAAGTAGGCCCTCTCCAGATCCCCATTTCCCCTGACCATTAAACCGACCATTGCCATATCATCGGCATATGACTATCACAGATCTGCAATTCATTTATATACATGGAGAATAATACTGGGGATAGAGCACAGCCTTGAGGTACTCTGTACAGAGACTCTTTGAGGAAGATCAGTTAGTCCTTAATCCATAATACAAGTTGTCCATTTGTGTCAAGTTTTGAAAGTCGATAATCATAGTTAGTTTCTCATGTTGCATGTTATATGAGACATTAACACAGATCTGCCAGAGGCCAGCCTCTGTTTCACCTCCTAAGCATCCATTTCTGCATCTTTCTCGCAGCTAACCGAAACGCATCACCTGACCGCTCTTTTAGCCTACTGCGCAAGCCCGAGCCCAGCCCAAGCATGCAAATGATAGAAATGAAACCCGAACCCGACCGAACCCATCGGATTCGGGCAAACATTTTCAGCTCTACAGTGAAGTGCCAAATTTGACCAAATAAAAAAAACTGCCGAGACCTTGGTCATTCCCAAATGTATGGCGGTCTCCGGCGATGGGAAGCTCGACACCCGATTGCGCAATATAAACATTCTCCGCCTTCTCCTTCTAATCGATATTAAACAAAATATTTGCCAAATGAAGGAATGAATTAGGCTAACTGACACCCTTCACAAGGACGGTAAGCCACAGAAGGTGGGCAGAGTGTTCACGGACTGCTGTATGAAAGCATATTCATGGAAAGTTGACTGGCTGGAATGGAAAAGTGTGGTAGGAAAAGGTGTCCAAACAACAAGGACAACAGGATGACAGCAGCCTTGAGAGAATTGTCAAGCAAAGTCGATTCAAGAATTTGGGGAACTTAACAAGGAGTGGACTGAGGCTGGATTCTGCATCAAGAGCCACCACACACAGATGTGTGCAGGAAATGGGCTACAAGTGGCATATTCCCGGGGGGGGGGGGGGCAGCAGGCTACAGGGCCGGTACCATGAACGGGTGCCCGAATGCCCACGGGGACCCAGGCTCGAGCCTGACCTGCGGCCATGTCCCTCTCCCACTCACTTCCTGTCTGTCTTCACTTCCTGTCCAAATAAAGGCAAAAAGCCCAAAAAATATACTTACCTTACCTGGACTTTTATGTACCTTTTCACATAAAAACAGAATGTGCATTTCATTTGGATATCAGGGTCCAATCGATGTCCCAAGAGTCTGGAGGAAGAGTGGAGAGGCACAGAATCCAAGTTGCTTGAAGTCCAGTTTGATGTTTCCACAGTCAGTGATGATTTGGGGTGTCATCTGCTGGTGTTGTTCCACTGTGTTTTATGCAGCTTTTAATGTTAATTGGTTAATGCAGCCTTCTACCAGGAGATTTTAGTACACTTCATGCAGCCTTCTACCAGGTGATTTTAGTGCTCTTCATGCTTCCACCAGCTGACAAGCTTTATGGAGACCCTAATTTCCTTTTCAAAAGGTCGACATTTCTGTATTATAACCTCCTTATTCTAATATTTTGAGATACTCATTTATGGTTTCATGAGCTGTAAACTGTAATCATCAACATTACAACAAAAAATGGCTTGACATATTTCACTTTATATCTAATGAATCTAGAATATATGAAAGATCCACTTTTTGAACTAAATTAGGGAGTAAAAATGAACTTTTCTACGATATTCAATTTTTTTAGACCAACCTGTATGTGTAATATGTATTAATTCATTATTACTCACTATATTACTCTAATCCATCATTAATTAGTCAATGCAACAGTCAATCTTATTTACACTATAGTACTCAAATCCATCATTAATCAGTCAGTCAATCACTGACCTTATCAGACACAAGATTCCACACAACAACTTCACTGTTAGCTGGCCTACCTGCTTGTGTAGTAAGATTGTTACAGCTGATTCAGAATGCTGCAGCACGCCTGGTCTTCATGTAGCTCCTCTCCTAATTAGGGGTTTGCACCGACGTCACGTTCTGGCCGGTAACTATGGTAACCCAGCACGCGCGGCCATATTGGCGATACTCAGTGAATGAAGTACAATGGCGTATTATGCACTTTGGATATCTTACGTGATTGTAGCCGTGTCTAAACAACAGAAAAGCTCATCAAAATGCGTCTAAGATGCAAAGCCATATAGGGCAGGACTTGGACCACAAGAAAAGGCGCGATATTTCAAGAAATTAGGCTACGGATTATTGGCAGCACAGATCCATATGAGTTGGGTGAGGGAGACGAAATACCAAGTTCAACCACAAGCGTCCCCCTTCCTCTGATAACTTCTGGCATTATTGTCCCTTCTCCCTGGTTTTTTAATAACTTTTGGAAGTCGATACCTACACCAGATGTTTTTCTCAGTCTGACCTATTGGTACAACCTAAAACACGGCAATAATTAACCATTTTCCTTGACGATGTTAGGGATTTACTTCAGTGCCTAATGCTTTCTAATGAGGCGAGTATCTCCAATATGGCGATGTCCAGATCTGATGACACGCTGTGCAAACCCCTAATTACTGTAAGGATCCTAATTCCCAGACTGATGATAATCCTTTCAATCATATGTGGACTTTGATCAGCTACTAAGTGTGGGCCTTTTGTGGGCCTACTGTCACATGCCTGTCACATGTCCACAGGAACAGTTAACTAGGAACAGGAAATGTAATCAAATGTATACATTGTCATGCCTTGATTGATTCACTCTAATGGTGTCATTACAACAATGGTCAAGTCTCAACATTAATCATGTGATCCCAAATCAGCTGACCTCCCATCATGTGATCCATATCAATGTAACCAATCACAAACTGGGTAGCCTATTTAAGGGAAGTTCACAGATTATTCGAGGATTTCTGTAGCCAGATCCTCCCACACCACTTCGGTGTGCAGTCATGATCTCTTGAGTTGGGTATGTTCATTTCTCTGATTGTTTCGTATGATCTCCTAAATATTCCCTAACCTGTTTTCGTAATTTTCATAGTATTCATTTAGATGTACTTTCTATAATGTGACAAATAAATTATTACGCTCTGACCTGCATAGCTTTCTTGCGTTCTTTAGATATCCTCCAGGTTACGGTGTGCCATGGGGAACGGCTAGGATTAGTCTTTGATGTCGTAGGGGCTAATCAGTTGAAAGTAGGCACGCTACCAGAAGAACTGACCATTGTATTGTGATGGATCACTGATTTTATTAGTAGTCTGGAATTAGACAGCTAAAACCTCTGCACACCCTGAACCCTCTGTAGCTTCGGTAAGGTGTTTTGTCCAGGTGAGCATGATCCAGGCCAGCACTGTAGCCTCTGACCGACTTTCACACACTAGGATTATTACTTAGTAAATGGTACCTCCTGAATTAATCGGCAGAGGAGGGCCTTTGTATACTATTCTTGGAGAAAATGCGTCTAATTAAAGCTAGAAGGCATTCTTTTAACAGTATTTTGGGTAGGCCTACTATGGATAGTAATATTACTTTGACTGAAACTTTTCCATATTTAGCAGAGTCAGATTTATTAGGTTAACGAGGGTTCTATAACCAATTGTTATTTCCAACAGTGTGCGGAAGCTTCACGATTTCCTTCGACCACTTCCAGTTCCCTCATTGGTCCTGACGAGTGACGTCATTACATTACTCTCTACTGGCTTCCTATAGTGGCCAGAATTACATTAAAATCTCTCACCTTGGCCTATACTATAGAACACTGACTGGATCTGCTCCCTGCTATCTTAATTCAGTGATAAAGATGTACATCCCCAACTGCCCACTGCAGTCTTCTGATGAGCGTCTGTTGTGTCGACCAGCCATAAACGCTGGGTCAAATTCAAGACTCTTTTTGGTGGAATGAGATGCCCAGTGCTCTCCATTCCTGTGATAGTTTTGGGTCTGTCAAGAGACGTTCAACCAGACGTTAAAGGCCCCCGATGCAACATATTCAACTTAATAAAACATTTTGTCCAGGGTGACATACAAATAACAACAATAAAAAGTACAATTTTTATTGCTATTTGTGTCACTTTGGACAAAAGCGTCTGCCAAATACATTAAATACATTAGCCTGGTGGTATATGCACAAAATAGGGAATGGGATACTGATATTGTGGCTGATTGAAGAGGATGCAGCTGTTGATATTTCAGTTCAAAATGGAACCAAATTACACCTCTCCCTCTCCTCCCAAAGTAACATTGTAGATCCTACACCTCTCCTCCTAAAGTAAAATGGTAGGCCCTCTTTTTTTCTATACTACACCAGGATTATTTAGGCTCAGGGTTCTAAAAAAAGCTATGGATGCTCAAGTAAATATAGTCTACAATTAAATAGGTGCGCCTTTAGTGACTGCTATGTTAGGCTACGTGTAACACTTGTGCGTGCACACACACACACTGTATGCATACTTAAACTGATCTACCGCTACAGCCACAGTAGAGCTAGCAGGCATCTGTGCTGCTATGCTGTTATCTGGAGCTTTTTTTGGCGTTTTGGTAGTAAAACCGAAATGTGTCAAGTCTGAGGATGACATAGTTGTGTCTCTTTTTGAGTGGCATGGTAGCCAGTCGTCTTCAAGTTTATTACAATTCTGGATCTTTCTGAATTTTATAAATGAATGAAAATCTTCGGATCAACAGTCGTGACGTGAGCTCTCAAATTGATAGTTTGCACTCCTAGTGGCGTGGTGATGTAGTGCAGCCATGCTGCATTCACAATGCTGTAGGCCTACTACACGTTCGTTTAGGCTACTCTTATAACTCGTCATGTCGGCCTATTTATATTTATCGTCAATATTACTCCGTATGTGGAAGGGAAAATAGCTTTATTTGTAGTTAAAATATTATACTGCTGCATTTCCAGAGACCCCACAGATATGTGGTAACTGCTTTCATGGGAGCCAGTCTTCACTCTATGGGAGCTCATCTCCCACTGACTCCCACCTAACTCCAACACACACACACACACACACACACACTCACGCATGCACACACTAACTCTCAAACCCATGTGTGGGCTATTACTTTTATTACTACTTTTGCCGTTGTTTGTTTTTTGCTTACTAATTATTCTTTATTTTAAAATAATTTTACCTTTTTATGTTGTTTTTGTTTTCTTTTTATTATGATCTTTACCTTTTGAACTATTCTTTGACTATATTGCCCTTCTATGCTTTTATTTGTTATTATTGTTTGGTTTTGTTTATGTAAAGCACATTGAATGACCTGTGTATGAAATGCGCTATATAAATAAACTTGACTTGACACGTGTTCTCTTGAGTCAATGGTCTTAAAGTTTTAATAATCCAGAAAACTGAGTTCCACCTGCTATGGTCTGTGTTCATTCAAACATGTTTAATTTAAAAGACGGTAGCATAACTTATCATACTCATAAACAGATGTTTACACACTCAGTAAACACACACACCACTTAGAAGGTTCACCAGTGTTGTTAAGGTGAGAAACTGGAATGCATTCACGGCAACGCACACACACACACACACACACACACACACACACACACACACACACACGTCTTCAGGGGCCGCCTTCCTCTCTGTGGAGGAACTGTCTGGTCTGGCATGGTCACAACCCCATGGGTCTACAATAAACAAACAAACAAACAAATAAATAAACAAATAAAACCACAGTTGGTGGACAAACAACAATCTCTGTGTGATATTCCATCTTAATGATTTCAATGCTCCTGCTGCACAACCCCACAGAGCAATATATAATATCTAGCACCGGGCCCATGGGATTGGTACAGTGAGCATCAGCGTGTGTGTGTGTGAGTGTGAGTGTGTGTGGTTCAGGCGTTTTCCATCTGTGACCCTGCAGTGGGCTCTAGCGTACCCCTAGGTCGTGGGGTCACAAGTCGCTCACCTCAGGGGCGGGGCAGTGCTTCTAGGGCCAGTGATACTGCAGGTACCAGATGACATCAGTCTTCAGTGCCGGGCCAAACAACGGATTGAGCTGAGACAGGATGGCAATGAGCCAGCTGCAATACACACACACACACATCACCAGCAGAGAGCAATGAGCTGCAATACACACACATCACCAGCAGAGCGCAATGAGCCAGCCGCAACACACACACACACACACACACACACAAAGCGCTTTCAGATATAACCTCCGGAGTATATGCGGAGGTTTGTCAAACGGAGGTCCTACCCTTCGGATGATTCAGATATGATGCTAACCTGGGTTTTCTTCGTTTTCATTTTCTCTAGGCATATATGCTCAGCAAATATCAGCGAGCTCAGCAGGTCATGAAGGCTATCAATGAACAGAAAACCGTGTTGGCTAACAATTTATTAAATACTCCTGTTATTGTCGTCAACGACGTCGCTGTAGGCTACTGCCTTTTCAGCGTCTTCTGCTTATGATGATTCAGTCTTCTGAATTCGTTTGTCCTTGTCATGCAGTTGTAGGCTAACGTGTCTCTAACATTCCCTTCAGGTGTTCTATCAAAATGTTGTATGCCCTCATGGACAGTAGCTCCGTGATGTCTGCATCTTTCCAGGTCGGAGATTTTCTGGACAGCACTATGCCACTCCATCATAACACTAGGCATTTAAGTCAGATCTAACCACATGGACGCACGAAAGAAACGTCACCAACACGCCCTCTCACTAGGTGTGAATTTTAACCGCATGCTCTACTCCTCGTTCAGACACAGCACATTTACATAATGTCCGGAGGAAATACTAGGGGGGGAGTAGTATAAACACCGGGTGAATTCGGACTTCCACATGACCGGTTATGTCGTTCAGATATACGGCCCCACCGTTTAACATCGGCAGAACCTCCAGTCTTACACGTATGTCTGAAAGCGCTTACACACACACACACACACACACACACACACACACACACACACACACATCACCAGCAGAGGGCAATGAGCTGCAAAACACACACACCTCACCAGCAGAGGACAATGAGCTGCAATACACACACATCACCAGCAGAGCGCAATGAGCAGAGGGCAGCACAAACACACACACACACACACATCACCAGCAGAGTCCTAGGGCCTGTACTACGAAGCGGGGTTACTGGCTTATCTGGGTAACTTCGAGAGTAACTTGATCACGTGTGGCGTAACTTCCCGATTAACCCGTACTACGAAAGGTGGATAGGTTTTAACCGAGGTATGCTGCCATGACAATTTACGCTGCATCTCAAACCTGCTCGAGCAGGTTATGTTCTTGGTTAACACGAGGTTTCCGTTAACCACACCCTTTATAAGTACCACCCCTCCACTAACAATTTCACCCGAGACAATGTTGGCGTACCTGGATGATCCATACGACATTGGAACGCAAATCGTGAGGGGCTCTCTTCGCAGGGCGAGGGGTTTTAGAGACCGCCAGAAAATATATATACCCGGACGATATTCTCTATGAAGATATAGATTGTCAGCCGAGGGAATTCGTTATCTTTGTCAGATGATCTAGGCAGACGTCTCTAATGTCACCCATCATAGCAATGCCCTTACGTGGACATTCATGTATTCCATCGGTGATACTGAACGTCTGAGCAAGAATACTGTATGTCCGAAAATAAATCGGACGTAGGCCTACAGTATGCTGAACATCTGAGCAAGAATAGCCTAAAATAAATCGGACATAGCCTTAGGCCTAATAAATTAAAATAACCATTTTAACAAACTTGTTGAATTGAATGTCACATTACTGTACCCTGCACATAAAGGCTACACATTTCCACAGCACCAGAATCCGACCAAATGCCTCCCTCAACCCCTTCCATAAATCGGCCTTCCACTATTATTTGTGATGGCCAACTCCTCTGCTACTGTAAAACACTCTGGTGCCTTAGTGTTCAAAGACACCTTTTTCTTGTTAGCTGTAAAACAGAAGCCAAATGGAGGCTATAAGCATACTAGGCCTACATGTTTTCATAATTAAAGGAATTATCCGGAGTAAAATGCATTTTGGTCAATTTACCGATGATTGGGAGTACATACGTTGAGTTGACATCAAAATCATGTCATTCGGATGTGTTTTGAGAAAGTTCGATTTTACCGTTTTTAGTCAAAACTCTAAAAAGAGTGAGTTTTAATTCCTTTTAATTCCTCGTAACACAATAATTGTGTATTCCTCGTCCGTAAAATAAGGTGATCGCGTCATCATTGAAAGTGGTGACTTGCGCTGCAACCCGCCCCTTTTATGTGAACGCGCACAAACTCCAATTAGGTTAACCCCGGTTCAACAAATCAACTTCTTTATCAGCGTCGTAGTACCGATTAACACCACTTATGATAACCAGGTTTTGTCAACCCTGGTTTAACAAAGTAACCCTGGGTTACATCTGGGTAGGTTAAGCTCCCTTTGTAGTACAGGCCCCTGCACATTACATTACATTACAATACACACATCATCTGACACAAGTCAAGCAGACACACACATTTACGACGGAGTATTAGGGCCACGAAGAAAAAAACCTTTTCGCCATGACAAGATTAAACTCGACATGTCAACTTTAACAATGAACTTGATTTCGAAATTTCGAGTTTAATGTCAACATGTTGAGTTAAATCTCGTTAAGGCAAAATATTGACTTTTCTTCATGTGTGGCCCCAATACTCAGTCATACATTTCAGAATAGGACGCTTCTCTTCTGGCCTCCTTGAGTTCATGTTGAATTAGCGATCAGTACTGCCCCCTAGTGGCCTCCAGTTGAGTTCATGTTGAGTTAGCGATAAGTGTGCTCTGGCCTCTCAGTGGAGGGGAGGGGCCAAACCGCAGAACGACTCAGGCCTGCACTGAGCACGCTCACATCCCTACATCTTGAGGATCAATAAAGTATCTATCTATCTATCTATCTATCTATCTCTCTGTGGCTTTGTGGTCAAAAGCTGAAAGTGCTTCAGATCTTCAAATACACCTTTATCACTCTGGGTCTCTACTCTGACCATCACGCCTGAAATAGACTCAAGATGCAGAACCATGGGAAATGCATACAAACATTTGCATTTGATAACAAAACCTACTAAATGTAAATCACTAATGTAAACATGAAGAGCGTCTCTGTGTGTGTGTGTGTGTGTGTGTGAAGCGAGTCTCAGTGGCAAGTGAATTTATTCTCTGTATTTGAGTGCTATTCTATCATTCCACTCTCCTAACCCAGTCATGGAGGGGAGCTGTTCTATCACTCCTGTGATGGAGGAGTACTGTTCTATCACTCCAAACCCACATCTTTCCTGCAGGTCAGGGGATCAAAACTAGTGACCTGGTATCACTTTTTCAATGAGTGTGTGGTGTTGGGCAGTCTGCTGCTTCCAAACTCAACATGGATGCTCCATTTCAGATGTTTTTGTTCAACAGCCTGGCCCTGCTCTTGATTGATTTTTTTCCATTTCCAGTCAATGTTAATGGAATGCCTTGCAGCGAGTGGAACAAAGTGCTCATCATCACACACACACACACACACACAGAATGAGCTCACACACACAGAGAATGAGCTTGCACGCTCACAGACACACACACACACAGACAAACACACAGGGAGCAGGAGGTTGGGAGGGGGGGGGGGGGGGGGGGTGACTCACAGTACAGTGTTACATTTGTGATACTTACAACAAATAGCAGCACACGGCCGTCAGCACAAGCATAGTGACAATAACTCTGGAAAGAAACAAACGATAAAATAAGGCAAGGAGTGGACCTTCTTAAGACAGACCCACCTAAGACAACTCTGGAAATGCAGTCTTCCCTCAGTGATTCAAATGTTTTACACTGAAACCATAGAGAGCATGTTGACCCAGTGCATCAGTGTGGTGTGCTAACAGTTCCACAATGCCTTGCAGAGAGTGGTGCGTTCAACTGAACGCCGCCTTGCAGAGAGTGGTGCGCTCAACTGAGCGCATCTAGGACTCCTCTCCCCTCCCTGCATGATATATACATCAGCCGATGCAGGAATGGAGACATTTAAATGATAAAGAACTCCAACCATTCCAGTAGCCTCAGTAGTCTGATGGTCCCATAATATCCATCAGGCCATTAGACTCCAGACATGAAAACTCTAGACTCAACTGATGTGGCAGTTCCAACTGTTGTCATTAGCGATCAGTAGCATCATATTGTACACTGTCCCATTTTAGTTTTTAAAAAAACAAAACAAATATTCATATTTTATTATTTAATCTAATTATTATTAACTACTATTTTTAATCTTTTAGCTGTTTAATTTATGTTCTTTTCCATTTTTCACAGGCATGGAATTAACCACATATCACTAGTTGTAGGCTACACGGTTATAACTGTGACAAATAAATCCCTCTGAATCTGAAGACTGAAGGTAAGGTCTGGTCAGCTCGCATTCAACTCCTGATCAGCGGATTCCAAAGAGGAACATGGTAGAAACGTTCCACCCAAGAAAACATCCCAAAGTTGACACATAGACACGGGACTAGCAATCACTCCTGACACCCCATTAAACGGCTTTCTCCTGTTTTTAAGCTTTTATTTTAAACTACGTGACATTTTAATTTAGTTTAAAAAGATGCCATATGGGTGTTCGCTTTAATAGTGTGCAGTTAATAAACAATCTTAAAGGGAGATATTACTTCGGCCAAGGGAGCTTTCTAACAGTGCTAAAACTTCCTCATTAGAAACAAGACACCGGTCTCGGTGTCGAATTTCACCAAACCTACCGACAGCAGAAAAAACTACTTTCATCCATTCATTTCTTTATTTTAACTTATTTAAATTAGCCAATCATTCACCTTATGCACTATGAAACTTTGCTACGCTGTAAATTGGTTAGATAGGCTACCCCAAGTTCCTTTTCGGTTTAATGTTGTACTCACCCACTGTTCGGGCCCTTGGGAATAAACCAGGGCACGACACCACCGACTATTCCCCAGAATATCGTCATCACGGCCATGGGAATCACGAAGCTCAGCTCGGCCATGATAAAGCTTTGACTTTTGGATCAGAAGAGTAACTTATGCAGCCTTCTTATGCGCCCCGTCTCTATTCTACACGAACCGACCAGCGAGCCACCGCAAAACAAGGAAGCGCAGTCACATGATCACTCACGAACGAATACGTGGTGCGTTGTTGTCTGAACCTTCCTAGCCTACTGGCAGTCCAAGTTGTAGTAGACTATAGTAGTTAAAATGTGTTTTAATTTTGAGATGTGTGTGGGTTGAAAAGGGCGTTCTAGAGGCTATAACTATTCATAAATCATTAAGCATATTAGCATAGCAGAGGTTGGATTGGCACAACTCGGCTCATGACGGTCCGAGTGTGAACAAAACGCACGCGCCTGACCCACGCGCTGAAACCAGACGTGAACGGGATCCGTCCATTCTGTGTCCGGCGTCGATTATGTACTCTGGATCTTGATCAACAGATGTGCCTGGAGACAGACCTCTAGCAGGTCCAAGGACATCAGTTAATGACCGATGTTAACAATAATAAAATAATGCAGCTGTTGTTTTTCCCCATCGAGAGTAGGCCTAGTCTTATTTGTCTGTGATGTAACAATGTTTTTAACCTGTTAGATCCAG
Source organism: Alosa sapidissima (assembly GCF_018492685.1). Taxonomy (NCBI): domain Eukaryota; kingdom Metazoa; phylum Chordata; class Actinopteri; order Clupeiformes; family Clupeidae; genus Alosa; species Alosa sapidissima. Next base: position 14,100,425 of record NC_055970.1, read on the forward strand.
CAAGTCTGATATTGGACAAACTACTGCTTAAAAAAAAATGGAACACTTCAATCATACACCGGGATCGGTATTCTGAAACTGTTTGGTTCTGAGCACAAGTAAAACTTGAGGCGAGGGTTTTACTTTGAAAGAACTGTCAAACATTCTGTGACTGTAGTTTGAGAATGGAGTAAAGGGTGGAAGGTTTCAAAAAGTGTTTTAACAATTGTGGAAAACTGTAAGTGTCCCCTTAATTTTTTTGAGCAGTGTACATTTTCCAATGAGTAAAAAAAAAAAATGCACAATCCCCCCCCCCCCTTCATTTTTTTGAGCAGTGTACACTGTACAATTCCTTTAGTTTCAAGTCTGGTAAAAGGGAGAAAAGGCTGCACTTGCGCATAAGTACATTTTATGGTGCAATAAAATAAAATAACTTCTGCAACGTTTGTGTGTGTGACACTGGTCACTCGGTAAGCCCGAGCTGTGATGGACTCAGGCAGGTGTGTGTGTGTGTGTGTGTGGGGTGCATGACAGAGTGAACAGGAAGCATCAGACTCAGGCATGTATGTGTGTGTGTGTGTGTGTGTGTGTGTGTGTGGGGTGCATGACAGAGTGGGCAGGAAGCATCAGCGGTGTGTTTTGTACAGTTTTATTGTTAACAAAAGCTCATGTTCACTCCTGCATCTTCTCGATGGTCTCCTCCTTGTACTTGCCCTTCTCCTTGCCGTCCTGGCGGGACTTGGCTTTGCGTTCGAGAATCTTCTTACGGTCCTTGTCCAGCTTCAGGCGTGTGATCACCACCTGACACACACACACAAACAGGGGTCATCACTAAACACATACAGGCAGCTTGGACCAGACACACACCAACAGGAGTCATCTCACCAAACATATAGGCAGCTTGGACCAGACACACTAATCATGTCAATACCAGACACACACACAGGGGTCAACTCACCAAACACATATAGGCTGCTTGGACCAGACACACTAATCATGTCATACCAGACAGAGACACACACACACACACACACAGGGGGACAGACAGAGAGTCCTCTAGACTTTGGGCATTACACTCTTTGCACCACTGAGCCAGGCCTGATTAATCAAACACTGATTGGGCATTACACTCTTAGCACCACTGAGCCAGGCCTGATTAATCAAACACTGATTCACTGACCAGCTTTAACACCGGATCAAACACCATCTGCATCACCTAGGAACTACCACACACACGCACAACAATCATGCATCTGTACGTCGCCACCTGAGCCCTACCACACACACACACACACCCCCCCTTGTTCACCTACTTCTAACTGACTACAACCACCCACAAACACAGACACCTGAATTCACACATCCAGGTGATCATTGAACACAGTGCAGCTACACCCACCATGTCTGGTCAGTGGACCAAGAGGTAAAACACAACACATGCAGATACACACCACTTGAATTAGTCAAGTTGCAGTTGTCACACACACACTCAATACAGGACTACCACACAGTCAGTTTGAGTGTGTGTGCAGCTCAAACTGATTTCAGACAGCAAACAAAACAGAGTTCAGAGTGCCCATCACAGGTGTCACACACACACCCACACATCCCCACATGAAACTAGTGCCCATATAGTTGAAGTTCCATTGTGGTCACCTGACCTTTGACCTATAACAAGCTCCATCAACATGAACAAAGTATCACCTCACACGCACACTGAACATATTCTCACTCTAAAAATAAATATACGCAACACCTAAACTGGACAACTGCACACACAGCTCACCTGAAACTGGACAGTCGCTCAAGAAAACCACCCTTGTGGAGAGACTATCAGCTCATCTGATTCTGAAACACTACACAGTCTCAGCAGAACACCCTGGCTCGTTTCTGGCCATCATGGCTACTGTCGCTATGGTCACTGGTCAATCACCACTGTACATCATAATCATTTGATCTTATTCAACATTATCTGGGTTTTACTCTGCACCCTTCAGACACAGACAGACACCAGTGCATCCTACTACACCACACACACACAGAGCCCTTCAGGTGCATACCTTTGTGCCCTCCTACAGACACAGACAGACACCAGTGCATCCTACTACCCCACACACACACACAGAGCCCTTCAGGTGCATACCTTTGTGCCCTCCTACAGACACAGACAGACACCAGTGCATCCTACTACCCCACACACACCACACCCACACACACACACACACACACAGAGCCCTTCAGGTGAGTACCTTTGTGCCCTCCTACAGACACCAGTACATCCTCATCACACACACAGAGCTTTGTGCGCTCACCTTGCTGGGGTGGATGCCGACATGTACGGTGGTTCCGTTGGCTTTCTCGCGCTGCACCCGCTCGATGTAGATGACGTACTTCTTACGATAGACCTGCACCACTTTGCCGATCTGCTGGCCCTTGTAGTGACCACGCACCACCTACACACACACAAATACATACACAATTAAGCATCAACTGTACCACAACACACTGCAGGTGTGCGTTCACCTTTGGGAGAGTATGGGGTAGACGTGTGTGTCTGGACCAGACGTGTCTCCGTGTGTGTGACATGGGCCTCGTCATCCTTACGGATGGGCAATAGACCTGACCTCACTGTTTGTGTCTAAGGCTACGTTTATAGCGCAGGTCAATTGTGACCTAATTCCGATGTGCAGCATGGACATGTCAACAGGAAACAAGCGCATGGGCTCCGACGTGTTCAGATCGTATTCAGGCCTCATTCATATGTGGGAAATAAATCGGATAGGAATCAGATAAATGCCAATGTGACCGCAGTCAAAACAGGCAGATCGGATATTCCATGTCATTTTCAACTTGCACATTGTTGAAAATGCTCAGTCTTTTGCGCTTTCGTATAACATTACATACAATGTTGCTTTCAATTTCACGTGAATGCAAGACTGGCAGAACAGTGTAATTAAAAATGAACAGATGGAAGAGGCGGTAGGCTCTTACTTTTAAATAAAAACGATAGCCTATTTCGCAGCCTTCTCAAGATACTTAGGAAAGTATCAAAAGTAAACAACTGCACAGAATGGCCACTGAAACACCCAAATTCAGGCTTACTTTGTGCATTTGCAGTGCTGTCTGTTTGCTTTTACTTCAGTGATCAAAATTCCTCTGGCGAGCATGCGGATTGTGTTTAAAATTAGTGACTCAAACTTGGATGCAAACAGGCAGTCAAGAAAATCCGATATAGGTGGACAATTGGAACTGAATCAAGGCCAGCCGGTGTAAACGCAGCCCATGTGTCTGTGTGCAGCCCAAGTGTGTGTGTGTGTGTGTGTGTGTCAGTCTCACCTGGACCTCGTCGTCCTTGCGTATGGGCATGGAGCGGACGTTGTACTTCTGTCGCAGCTCCTTGGAGAGGGGAGAGGACATGATCTTCCTGCGGATGTGAGAAGGGGCATTGAAGTGCCTCTTGCGGTTCTTCCGCCGGGAGGAGGTGACGAAGGGATTCAGCTTCATAGTGCCTGCAAACACACACACAGAGTCAACACACGTGCCCTTAGATGCAAAGATGAACAGGCCGTGTATCCATTCTCCCCCCTACACCGCATTAACATCACCAGGACAACAAGTCCCACTTGATGCTGTAGACACCCTGAGCCAGACCAGACGTCTCTAAGCAGCCAGGACAGCACTCACTGCCGTCATTCCCAGCTACAACACACACATTATAACCTCACCTACATCAACACAACACCTTCAATACCCAGACAAAACATTACAAGCAAACTGCGCATGCTAGCTGCCACACTACTAAAAGAACTTAACACACAGCGTCAGGTTAGTTAGCTTATGAGGAGTTAACGTTACCTTAACTCAAAAGTAAACTTAAACAGCTTCGCAACAATGCCGGGCATCTATGAATTCTGAGTTTGCCAAACATAACTACAACCACAGCACTACCCAAGAATACAGTTACAGATACAGTTACAACACCAGCATAAGAGTTTAGCAACGACACGTTTATAGCTAACGTTAGCCTCGACATTTCCTTGGGTTGCTACCAACAAGTCTAAGTTGGTTCGGTAAGTTATAACGTTCAGCTAAGTTAACGCAGCAGTATAAGGTACACGCTACCATTACAAGAAAACCCTCCAACCCGACATACACACACAACCAGGGGCAGAACCTGAAACAGTCGTTTTGTGACACGGAGATCACAGCCTTACGGTGGGACCTTATGCTAGCAGTAGCAAGGGTATTTTGGCCAACTATAACTTCCACTACAGGGAATCTACCACTGTAATATTCAGATCTGATGAACAATCACAACAAAATCGGTGACAATTGCAATACGAGGGACGGCAAGGACGAGTTTGAAAGGGAGGATGGTGTTAGATGATTTCATTCATGTTAGCCAGAAAAGCTTACCCACCCGATGCTCCGCTATGGCCGCCGGAAAAGAGACTCACAGTCTACTTCCGCTCAAACTAGTCGACACTGAAATCTCGCGATAAGATTGTGGTTACACGTGTTTGACTGCAACCTATACTCATAAACCATGGTTATATTTAGATTTATTTAAAATTAGGTAGGCTACTTTAAATATGACTGATTACATTTAGATTTATTTAGAATTATTTTAAAACATGACTGTTTACATTTGAATTTAATTAATTCATTCTTCATTCATTCTTCTATTCGTTAAATTATGACAAGGAGCACCAGGTTACCAGGTTACAGAGATAGTCTATTTTAGTCTATTTTAGAAATTATATGGACAATATGCCCAGAAATATTCTGCATCTCAGGGTTCTGAAGCTATGTGAGCATTATTTAGCTCACAGCCAGTAATGCATGTTTTATAGACAGTAAAAGGTTTTATACCTCGTATTTCCCTTGTGTTGAAAAAACGAAAAAAACCTGCATTTTCTCTTGTGACCACTGGAGAGGATCATTGGACCTTGTTTAAGTTGTGGTTGGTACTGTGTTTAGTTATGATATGAAAATAGTTTGCCAATACCCCCTCAATGAATGAAAACACTAGTGACTAAGCTCTCAGTTTGAATCTTTCTGAGTTTCGTCCCCCTTGACTGTTACTTCTACCCTCTTATGCGGGTGGATGTCAAATCCTCCCAACATCCCCAACCAAAACACACACCATACAGGTGGTGGATTGGTTCAAACGTTAGTTATGTCCAGCCTATAGCTATGTAGCTTACGCTGAAGAAAGTAAACTAATCAAACGTTATAGTTAGTAGCTTACGCTAAAGAAAGTAAACTGATCAATACATCCAATGGCGGTTCTATTTTACATGGTGTGGTTGAGTTTACTGATTGCATTAGTTCATTACTGGAGTTTGTGTGTGAGGAAAACATGGACATTACATGGACTGACTTGACCAGTGTCCTCTCATTGACCTTGATTGTTTGTAGATATGATGTTTACAGATGATGTGATTGTTTGTAGATGTGATGTTTACAGATGATGTGATTGTTTGTAGATGTGATGTCATTAGCTGTTTAATAATAATAATAATAATAATACATTTTATTTAAAGAGCGCCTTTCAGGACACCCAAGGTCGCTTTACAGATAAAACAAATAGAAGAGAGAGAGAAAAAAAAAATATATATATATATCAAAAAAGGAGAAAAATATATATATAGTCCATTTAGCCATATCACAGTCCATAGGCTAGTCTGAAGAGATACGTTTTCAGTTCCTTTTTAAACTGGGCTGTTTACAGATGATGTGATTGTTAGATGTGATGTCATTAGATGTTTACAGATGATGTGATTGATTGTAGATGTGATGTCTACAGATGATGTGATTGTTTGTAAATGTGTCATTTTTTGGGATGTGGTCCATCTACAAATCATGAGCACGAGCAACACTAAAATGAAATTGCATAGCACACTGATGTAAATGATGTTAACAAACAGATGCTTGATTTGGGGGTTCAACAGTGTATATCAGACGCTTGATTTGGGGGTTCAACAGTGTGTATATATCCTCAAAATAATTATGTTATTGTTGTTGATGCTTGGAAAAAGTGGGACAGCAAATGTATAGGTATTTGGTATTCCTACACTTTGACCTTTGGCCATATATTGTGTAAAGTCATTAAGACAGTTCTAAACAATTATTTGCAGAGTAGCCTACTAGTATTTAGTGTGATTAAGATAGCATAATTGAGATAGCAAAAGCACTTAGGATGGTTTGACAGCCTGTGGCAGCCTGTAGTGCTGCCTATACCGTAGATCAACCTATTTACTCAGCACGGTAGTCCTCATCACACACACAGAGCTTTGTGCGCTCACCTTGCTGGGGTGGATGCCGACATGTACGGTGGTTCCGTTGGCTTTCTCGCGCTGCACCCGCTCGATGTAGATGACGTACTTCTTACGATAGACCTGCACCACTTTGCCGATCTGCTGGCCCTTGTAGTGACCACGCTTACAGAGATAGTCTATTTTAGTCTATTTTAGAAATTATATGGACAATATGCCCAGAAATATTCTGCATCTCAGGGTTCTGAAGCTATGTGAGCATTATTTAGCTCACAGCCAGTAATGCATGTTTTATAGACAGTAAAAGGTTTTATACCTCGTATTTCCCTTGTGTTGAAAAAACGAAAAAAACCTGCATTTTCTCTTGTGACCACTGGAGAGGATCATTGGACCTTGTTTAAGTTGTGGTTGGTACTGTGTTTAGTTATGATATGAAAATAGTTTGCCAATACCCCCTCAATGAATGAAAACACTAGTGACTAAGCTCTCAGTTTGAATCTTTCTGAGTTTCGTCCCCCTTGACTGTTACTTCTACCCTCTTATGCGGGTGGATGTCAAATCCTCCCAACATCCCCAACCAAAACACACACCATACAGGTGGTGGATTGGTTCAAACGTTAGTTATGTCCAGCCTATAGCTATGTAGCTTACGCTGAAGAAAGTAAACTAATCAAACGTTATAGTTAGTAGCTTACGCTAAAGAAAGTAAACTGATCAATACATCCAATGGCGGTTCTATTTTACATGGTGTGGTTGAGTTTACTGATTGCATTAGTTCATTACTGGAGTTTGTGTGTGAGGAAAACATGGACATTACATGGACTGACTTGACCAGTGTCCTCTCATTGACCAGCAGAGTGGGTGTAGGACTTGAGCCGCTTTAACCTGTTGAGTGAATTATTTTCCTGGTTCCTTCTAGAATTCTACGCAAACAATCTATAGTTTCAGTGTTCCTTATACAGTCTAAGGGGAAAATCTCTGAGGGTAATTGTGACATCATAATGTGGAACTCTCGGTTCGCGAACATTCTAATCACATATTTGTGACCGTACTCCTCAACAGGTTAAACAGGAGAAGCTCCTTTCTACACCTGCAGATGTAGCTCCAATTGTTGCCACTAATGAGAACAGTTTTTAAAGCTGAGGCAGACTAGCATACACACATGCCATATATACATACTCAGTTCATACCTACTACACAGCAGTCCTGAGGTGCCATAGTTCCATCATGGATATACTGCCCTGATTAGAATGTCCGGGATGATGGTGTTGAAGGCTGAGCTATAGTCAATGAAAAACATTCTTACATAGCTCCCTTGATATGATTGTTTGTAGATATGATGTTTACAGATGATGTGATTGTTTGTAGATGTGATGTTTACAGATGATGTGATTGTTTGTAGATGTGATGTCATTAGCTGTTTAATAATAATAATAATAATAATACATTTTATTTAAAGAGCGCCTTTCAGGACACCCAAGGTCGCTTTACAGATAAAACAAATAGAAGAGAGAGAGAAAAAAAATATATATATATATATCAAAAAAGGAGAAAAATATATATATAGTCCATTTAGCCATATCACAGTCCATAGGCTAGTCTGAAGAGATACGTTTTCAGTTCCTTTTTAAACTGGGCTGTTTACAGATGATGTGATTGTTAGATGTGATGTCATTAGATGTTTACAGATGATGTGATTGATTGTAGATGTGATGTCTACAGATGATGTGATTGTTTGTAAATGTGTCATTTTTTGGGATGTGGTCCATCTACAAATCATGAGCACGAGCAACACTAAAATGAAATTGCATAGCACACTGATGTAAATGATGTTAACAAACAGATGCTTGATTTGGGGGTTCAACAGTGTATATCAGACGCTTGATTTGGGGGTTCAACAGTGTGTATATATCCTCAAAATAATTATGTTATTGTTGTTGATGCTTGGAAAAAGTGGGACAGCAAATGTATAGGTATTTGGTATTCCTACACTTTGACCTTTGGCCATATATTGTGTAAAGTCATTAAGACAGTTCTAAACAATTATTTGCAGAGTAGCCTACTAGTATTTAGTGTGATTAAGATAGCATAATTGAGATAGCAAAAGCACTTAGGATGGTTTGACAGCCTGTGGCAGCCTGTAGTGCTGCCTATACCGTAGATCAACCTATTTACTCAGCACGGTAGTCCTTCAGAGGTGTCAGATGATTATTATGGTGATGATATAGTATTACTTCAGTTACCTGATGTCATTTCAACCTCTACCCAAATCATTTACATTGTGTACAAGTGCAAACTAAGCTTTGTAAAAATGTAGGCTATTATGTTGTCATATTATGGATTATTGTTAAAAAATATATTTTTATTAAAGCATAATATTCTACAAAATAATCCCTCAATATATTTCACAGATGCAATTCATTCATCCTACCTTTTTGTAACATATACCTCAGGTGGCTTTAAACACCATGTTCTATTCTCTACACCTAACTAACCTCTCACTTATCATGTATACAGACCTTACTGCCCTGTAACTGACCCTAGGCAGATGGGTCAGGCCCTTGAGTCGTGGATCTGCTCGAGGTTTCCTCCTATGTATCTCCAATTCTAGGGAGTTTTTTCTCGCCCCTGTTACTCATGAGCCTTCTTTTCTTTTCTCTGATTGTCTAACACTCTGTAAAGCGCCATGAGACATGTGTAATGTTTTGGCGCTCTATAAGTGAAATTAAATTGTGCTTTAAAAGTAAAATCTAAAGATAAAGAAAAGTAAAATAATGTAAAAAAGATTAACATTCATTATGCTCTCTGCCATTCAAAATGTAGCCCAAAGATCTTTTAGTTTTAGTGCACTGAGAGAGAGAGAGACAGAAGGGAGGGAGAGTATTTTAAGATCAATGTGTCTTCTTCACCCCCACACACACAAACACACATACACACACACACACACAATGGAGGGAAGATTGCTGGTGGCTATTCTTTGCCATATCTGTCAGATCATCATGACATCGAAGATTGATGGTTCAGGTCATGAGATGAACGAAGATAAAAATGGATATTCTCTCTCTTTCTCCCATCACCTCCCCACCTCTCTCTCACACACACATTTCCTCTCATGATATTTCGACACAAACTGGGCACAGAGCCGTTAACCCGCTGGCACGCGCGCAGAGGTGGGCGCTGCTCATTAATTCATCCAGGGTGCACTTAAGCTCGTGTAGCGCGCTATCCGGACTCGTGTTTTAATTGGCCCCGCGAGGCTGTCGCGACAGGCGATATGAAACGCTCTCAGTCAGTTAGGAACAGCAGCTGTCAATCACACGCACCTTTATAAAGTCTCATGCTTCGCGCCTGTTGCTGGGGATAAGCTTCTCGTGCTGACAGGTGGCAGAGTGGAATTGATCGATCGGTTGTGCATTCCAGAAGTCGCGCGCTTTGGACTTTTAAACTGCAGCGAAATCATCACTAGCTTCCCTGAAACTTCGGAAGATTTTTTCGTCTTCAGTTGGAACAACATGGATACAGCACCGGTTACTAACGGGAGTGTGAGAAACAGCTCGGTGAACCAGCGCGCGTTCTTCGAGCCTGACGCGCCGCTGCCTCTAGAGCCGGCCGAGCTGCGCGTTCTGATCCCAGTGATCCTCGGAGTCCTGTGCGTCCTGGGGCTCGCGGGGAACGTCACTGCCATGGGCGTCCTGATTAGCAACGCGCGCAAAGCTAAGCTCTCGCTCATCAACGCGCTCCTACTCAACCTCCTGCTGGCCGACGGGCTCGTGCTGGCGTTTGTTGTGCCGTCCAAAGCGGCGGTGCTCTCGCGCGTCGGCTGGCCGCTGGGTTGGTTCGTGTGCAAGACGGGCGACTGGTTCGTGCAGACGTGCCTGGCAGCCAAGAGCGTGACCCTGGCGGTGATGTCCGGCGCGTGCCACCGCTACGTCAGCAACCCCAGCCGCGTGGTGAGCGTGCGTCCTGCTCGCCTGGCGCTGCTGCTGCCGCTGCTCTGGGTGCTGTCCGGCTCCTTGGCGCTGCCCGCTGGACTCTACGCAGCACTGGTGGACCGGGAGGGGGCGGCGCGGGCGTGTGTGCGGCGGGTGCCCGTGCGGGCTCGGCACCTCATGTGGGCGTACACACGCGTCTACCCGCTGCTGGCCTACTGCTGCCCGCTGGCGGTTGCCATGACGCTCTTCTGCCACGCCTACTGCCAGAGCCGTCGCCGTGGGAGCAAGAGCCACAGCAACCTGCGCGCGCAGGTCAGATCCCGCAAGCTCACGCTGACACTGCTCGGCCTGGCCCTCGCCATGGCAACACTCTGGCTCCCGCACTGGCTCTGGTGGGCGTGGCCGCACGGTGGGCGGGGCCTGTGGCTGGCGGCCGAGCTGCTGCCCCTGGCGTCATCGCTGGTGGACCCTGCGCTGGTGCTGGCCCTTAGCGACGAGTTCCGCCAAGGTTACCAATCGCTATGGAGACGGCTGACTCTGCGCCAGGCCCCGCCTCCAGCCAAGCCGAAGCCCAGCCCCCATACGCCGACCGCACCCACCTCTCCGAGGCCCCGCCCAGAGACCTCCCTGCCGCCCGCTGAATTACACACACTCACGGACACACACACAGACACACTCACGCAGCCCGGGGAGTCACCTGCAGACGTAGTGTTGCCCGATGTGGAGCAGTTCTGGCACGAGAGGGAGAACACCTCACACACCGACGACAACGACCCCATACCCTGGGAACACCCACAGCCTGTGAACTAACACACACACACACAGACAACGACCCCATACCCTGGGAACACCCACAGCCTGTCAACTACCACACACACTGATACACTACACACACACCTCAATCCTCAAAGGGATATTATAGGATGTTTGTGTTTTCACGACTCAGAGAAAGACATTGACCAGCAATTACCTTCATTAGAGGTTATTAGCATCTTAATGAATCTCGTATATGAATTCCCTTCGTCAGATGTGGTTCATCTTAACTAATCTTGAAGAAGATTGTAGAAACCTCGAACCCTTTGCTTGTGTGTGTGTGTGCTATCTGCAGTGGGTTTAAGTAGAAACTTGACCAGTTGGTTGTGTTGGTGTGTATTGTACTATTAACTAGCTTTGAGAGTGGTGTGTGTGTGTGGTGGAACATGGTGGTGGAACAGTAGGCGGAAGTGTGTATTTGTATATATAGGCTATAGTCTGTGTGTGTTATTTGTATATATACGCTATAGTGCATGTGTATGTGTGTGTGTATTTGTATATATAAGCTAGTGTGTGTGTGTGTGTGTATTGGTGTATATAAGCTATAGTGCATGTGTGTGTGTGTGTATTTGTGTATATAAGATATAGTGTGTGTGTTATTTGTATAGATACGCTATAGTGCATGTGTGTGTGTGTGTGTGTGTGTGTATTTGTGTATATAAGCTATAGAGTATGTGGGTATTTGTGTGTATGAGCTATAGTGCTTGTGTGTTACAACATGGAACCCTGAAGGAGAAGCCTATTTTCCTGTTGTTAAGTGGAGCTGGTGTTCTTTTAACAGTCTCTCTCTATCTTACACACACACACAGATAGGTTAAATGATCACCTGTGTGGACAGTGAAACTCGTAAGAACTAGCACAGGTGAAGAACCATACCTCACACACACCTGGAGCTGAACGTGTGTGTGTGTGAAACGACACGCACAGACTGCTTCAACGGTTCTTACCTCACACACACACCTGGAGCTGAACTAGACAGTGAATGTGTGTATGCGTGTGTGTGTGTGTATGCAGCTAAGCCGCTGCCAAACACACAGAATGATGTAATGCAGTTGTCTTTTTCTGAAATAAATAAATAAATAAATATTAAAAAAACATGGTTATTAAAAAACAAGTTTGACTTTATTTGCAGTCAGCAGAAAAAGGTCATTGATAAGAAACATTAATGTCAGAGCCATATATTACAGCAGAGAATTCATGCCCGGCGCACACACACACACGTCGTCCCCCATACACACTCACTCAGTCCTGTAGAAAAGCACACTGCTAGTATTGGTCCAGCATCTGTAAACACACACGCACACATCCAATCTGTCCTGGCTTACAGCTTGTCCTGAGACATTTCTAAGTGTTGGTGTGTGTGTGTGTGCGTGTTATAGAAAAGGGTGCGGTAAATTAGGCATTTAAAAAAAATGTGTGGCAGCTGGAAAGCTTGTCCAGTTAGCAAGGTGTGTGTGTGTATGAGTGTGTGTGTGTTTGCGTTAGTTAGCAAGGTGTGTGTGTATGAGTGTGTGTGTGTGTGTCTCTCTCTGTGTTAGTTAGCAAGGTGTGTGTGTATGAGTGTGTGTGTGTTCGTTAGGTGGTCTGGTAGATGTTCCCAGTGTGTGTGTGTGATGAGGTTGAACGGTAGACATGGCTGTCTTAAGGCAGGTGCATTATGTTCTAAGGGAGAATATCAGAGTGCTTGTGTGTGTGTGGCCTTCCATGTGTTTCTGTGTGTGTGTGTGTCCTTCCATGAGTGTGTGTGTGTCTGTCCATGTGTGTGTGAATAACAGGATGCAGGTCTAATCTAGTGAGGCAGGTGTGTGTGTGCGTGTGTGTGTGTGTGCAGGTCTAATCTAGTGAGGCAGGTGTGTGTGTGCGTGTGTGTGTGTGTGTGTGCAGGTCTAATCTAGTGAGGCAGGTGTGTGTGTGTGTGCAGGTCTAATCTAGTGAGGCAGGTGTGTGTGCGCGTGTGTGTGGGTTATTTTGTGGAGCGTCGCGTGGGTTCCGAAGCTGTGGGGGGTGGTGGGGGTCCGCGGCGTTCTAGCTCGCTGATGTAGGACATGAGCAGCTTGTGCCGTTCCTCTGGAACACAATCTAGAACCAGGTAGCGCCGGTCATTCTCCAGAACGTTCTCCAGGTCCCGCAGGTGCTGATCCGACTCCTGCAACAAGTTACGGGATCTGGAGAACGAGAGGAAGATGAATTACTCCATGGCAGGAGAGGATGGCAATACAGACACACACACTGACACACACTCTCACACACACACTCTCACACACACACACAGACACTCACACACTCACTCTCACACACACACACTCTCACACACACACACTCACACACACAGACACTCTCACACACACAGATACTCTCACACACACAGATACTCTCACACACACAGATACTCTCACACACACAGATACTCTCACACACACACACTCTCACACACACACACTCTCACACACACACACTCTCACACACAGATACTCTCACACACACAGATACTCTCACACACACAGATACTCTCACACACACAGATACTCTCACACACACACTCTCACACACACAGATACTCTCACACACACACAGACAGACACACACACACACACACACACACCTGTAGGTGATGAACTTGGTTTCCTTGAGGAGTGTTCTGAAATCAGCTTTGGCCGTTACGTATTTATCTCTGATGTAGTCCTCAAACTCTCGCTGGCGCTTCTGCACACACACACACACACACACACACAGAGAGGGATGAACACAGAGAGAGAGAGAGAGAGAGAGAGAGAGAGAGAGAGAGAGAGAGAGAGAGAGAGAGAGAGAGAGAGAGAGAGGGATGAACAGAGAGAGAGAGAGAGGGAGGGATGAACACACAGAGAGAGAGGGAGGGATGAACACACAGAGAGAGAGAGAGAGAAAAACGATGCGTCACTTCTCTGTGAAGGAGTGGTGGAGGCACAAGAACAGTGCAGAGTGGGGCTGGGCATTATGATGATATTTAGCTACATCGCCTAGCACTCCTGCACTTTTCCCTATGTTGTTTAGTCTAGTTCACGATATACAATATATATCTCGATATTTAGAAATTTACTCTAAAAGAATTCATGAATTCTCACTTTCAGCCTGTGATGTTTCAAATCATACCAGTACGCTAGGCTAAATCAAACCAGTCCAATCCCTGCAAATAATGATCTGCATTAAAACATTCTTGGTTATTCACAGGTGATTTATATTCTATATTTGCATGTAAAAGCAGGGGTAAAAATAGTTTTTCTTTCCAGTAGCCTACTATGAAAAATGTTTCATAGGGAAAAGTGTGCACACAAAAATTTCAACACACCTAAATAGGGTACATCAGTTGATTTATTTTATTCTATTTGCAGAGCGTTCATCATGGCCTGTTATTTGGCTTTATCATTTATCATGAGGGGAGGGGGGGGGCTCACCCGGTCACTGCTGGAGAACTTGATGCAACGGGGATCCTCCTTTATGAGTTTTTTCACTTCCTTCCATGAGGTGGTCAGAGTGATCTACGCAAACAAACACACACACACACACACACACGCACGCACACACACACAAACCTTTCAATATGTATTATACTAAATCATTCATTATTAATTATTATACTTGGGCAAACACTGTGCAGACAACAAACACCACACACCAGGCAGACGTACGGTGTGCAGACGACTAAACACACACACACACACACACACACACATGCAGTCAGTGGTACGTACGGTGTGTGTGTCGTCGAGCAGCTGCCTGAAGAGCTCCTTCTTCTTCTTGGCGAGCGCCTCCACGTGCTCGTTAAACAGGCGCTCGCGCTCCTCCCGCTCCAGCACCGACGATGACTCCCAGCGGTGATCCTTACGCAGCGCACGGCGCGTGTCTGACCACGACGCGTCCGACGTCCGCACCTGAGGCACGCACACACACACACACACGCACGCGCACGCACACGCACACAGGCACGCACGCACACGCACGCACACACAGTCATGAATGCTTTAAGAACTTGATTGTCTACACTCTCTTGTGCTGCTCTCCCACCCTGCTGATCTGTGTGTGTGTGTGAGAATGTGAGTGAGTGTGTGTCTCACCATATCAGACATGAGGGCTCTAAAGTGCTGGATGGCCTCTTCCCTCTTGTGCTGTTCTCTCTCGCGGCTGATCTCTCGGCTCTGTTGGCTTCGCGCCTTCTGCACTTCCCGCTCACGCTCCCTTAGACTGGCCTCCGCACGCGCCGCACGAGCCTGTTCACGAGCCTGCTCAGACGAGGGGTTCTACACACACACACACACAAATATAAATACCTGCTCACGAGCCTGCTCAGACGAGGGGTTCTACACACACACACACACAAATATAAATACCTGCTCACAAGCCTGCTATGAAGAGGGGTTCTACACACACACACACACACACACACACACACACAAATATAAATACCTGCTCACAAGCCTGCTATGAAGAGGGGATCTACACACACACACACACACACACAAATATAAATACCTGCTCACAAGCCTGCTATGAAGAGGGGTTCTACACACACACACACACACACACAAATATAAATACCTGCTCACAAGCCTGCTATGAAGAGGGGTTCTACACACACACGCATGAATACAATGACCGATAACATAAATAATAACGTTGAAGGGGAGTTCAGGCTGATGCTGAGTCAGATGACAATCCTCCTGGAGCACCAAGCCCTGAGTACCGACCCCTTGAGGAACCTCTAGGACCGACTAAGCACTGAGGAACCTCTAGGACCGAGTTGGCCTGATGGAGGATAGAGGCAGACAGTGGGGTCTAGAAAATATGCGCACACACACACACACACACACACACGCAAACTCAAACACACGCAAACACACACACACATGCACACACACCTTGGCCAGCTGGTCTGTGTAGGCCTTGAAGAGTTCCTCTCGTGAGTGCGGCTCGACGGCTCGGCATCGAGGATCCTCCTCCAGCTTCTCCTTCAGCTTACTCCAGCGCTGCCCCACCTCCACACACACCTCCTCACACAGGGCAAAGAAGTCCTGCCGCACCTACACACACACACACACAGACATATGCACGCACACACACACGCACACACACACACACGCACGCACACGCACACACACAGACAGACATATGCACGCACACGCACACACACACAGACACATGTATGCATATGCACGCACACACAGACAAACATACATATGCACACGCACGCACACACACACACCCAGTTAGTTTAGTTATCTTAGTACATCTTGGCCCCCTCTATATATATGTGTGTGTGTGTGTGTGTGTGTGTGAGTGTGTGTGTGTGTGTGTGTGTCAACATCACAAATATGGTGTTTCAATGCAAACTTATCATTCTTGTGATTGGGAGTCTTGGGCATGTGCACAAACTTGTTTTACATGGATTACAACCGTGTGGACTAAGCAAGCCAATTGCAAAAAACCTTGCAAAGTACTGCTCCATTCCTGCAATAATAGGTAGTTTATCCATCTGGAAGCGACAATGCCATGTTTACCCATAATCATGCAGTTCAGAATGAAAATAGCACAATGCATTCTATGTCTGATCAGACCTGCCTAAGTGTGTAACATACTTCCTTCAATGTTTGGATCTGTGAATCTTCCCCTGTGTTAAGGTCCAAATAAAAGCATTCAAATGTTTGCATACAAACATACAAATATTGTGTGTGTGTGTGTGAATCTCTCCTACCCTAAAGTTAAGGTCCAAATAAAAGCATTCAAATATGTGTGTGACTGTGAAAGGCCTCCTCTGGAGTCTCTCACTAATTCATCCATCTGACATTTCTCCATCATGAATGTTTGATGGTGACCTTTTACCACACACACTATTTACAGCCGGTTATCTTCCAGATGTGAAATCTTCCTCATTCTGCTAAATGTGTCTGAACTGAAACTCCCAGCCAGTTAAGTGGATTTCCAACAAAGTGCTGCTTGTTAACAAAGTGCAGATTTAAAAGGGTGATTGAAAAATAGACAGTGTGCAATCAGATGACTGTGGTAACTTGAAAAAAACTCCCAAAAGGCTACCCAGCATGTTGCTAACCACCACCCGTAGGGAGCTAATATGTTGCTAACCACCACCCATAGGGAGTTAGCATGTTGCTAACCACCACCCGTAGGGAGCTTGAGTACATCGGCTATTGACACCTGGCTTGATCAATCATGGTCATCGTAGGGCTGTGATGGTATGGATGTTTTCTTACCGTGGTTGGAAAGCAAGAAATCACCGCGGTTTTGTGGTATACACCCCCCCCCCCCAAAAAAAAGCTGCAGCAACTTTAAAGATCACTGGACCAAATGCTCCAGACATGAAAGAAATAAGCAGTTTATCAACAAGGATATCACGATTTTAGAACTGTCACATTCATGAAGTTTATGCTAAATGTTACAACGCTACCCACGTTTTAATGACTGCGTTAGGTTGTAACAAAAGGTAGGTCCTAGGCTAGCCTAGGCCTATGTCGCTGTTAAGTTAAATTCTGAACAAACTAGAACATCTTTTCAAATTCTTTTTCAACTTTCATGGAGTAAACAAGTATGACTCCTTTCTGGCCAAATTTCACAGCTTTCACGTTTAACAGCTTTGTGTAAATCGAGTTTGAACGGAGAGAATAGAAAAGTGTTACGATTGTGTGTACGAAGTTTTATTTGGAAAACGGAAGGTTAGCCTACTTAACGTAACGTTCTCTGAGAATCAATGTCATAAGATGGTTCATCACATTACACATCACGACATTACACACGTATGGTTGAAAAGAATCTCAGAAATAATCACGTTATGCAGTCAGCTTAAGACCTCTGCAGGCGGGTACATGAAGTCGAATCCCCCAAATGTTTTATTTTTTGCGGTGATGGCGGGTGACGAGCTCAGACCTGCGGTAGGGGTCATGTGACTGTGGTATTGCGGTAATGCGGTTACCGTCCCAGCCCTAGGTCATCGTATCGCCTTGCCAGCGAGTTGATCAATCATGGTCATCCTCACAGTTCCAACTTTGAGGACGTGTGTGTTAGGTGACAGCATAAAAGGGGGGTTTCTCTGGGTGCGTGCGTGTGTAACAACATAGAGGGGGGCGCACGGAGAAGCTAACTGGGCAGTAGCTTGGCGTAAATCAGAGCGAATTTCGCACACATACAAACTGAATGAGGGGGAATTGGAAAGTGTATTGGAAATCTGCCGTTAAAGCCATTTAGATTCCCATCCATCTGGTCATATGGCAGTTGTGTACGGGTTGTGTAGAGGTCATCACATTCATTCATTTAGCAGACGCTTTTATCCAAAGCGACTTAAAGAAAGAGAATAACAATCAAGCTGCAGTGCAGAGGAGACCTTAGCTAAGAATCACTACTGAAGAGGGTAGAGGTTGTGTGGGGGTTGTGTAAAGGTTGTGTGGAGGTTGTTTGGATGTTGTGTAAAGGTTGTGTGGAGGTCATGTGGGGGTTGTGCAGAGGTCATATAGAGGTCATGTAGAGGTCAGTAGGATGTTCTGTAGAAGTCGTTAACCTTGTCCTGGCGGTTCTTGCTGCCATCCTTGTCCTTCTTGCGGAGTACAGCCACGTGTTCCGTGTAGAGAGCCTCACGGTCCTTCATCTTCTCAATGGCCTTAAAGCGAGCATCTTTAGCGTGGCGCGCTGCAAACTCACTAAACGTGGTCCTGCAAACACACCCACACAAAGTTACATACACACACCAGCCAAAATCACTAAAAGTGGTCCTGCACACACAGACACACACCAACCAAACTCACTAAACATGGTCCTGCAAAACACACATCCACACACAGACAAGACACACACACACACACACACACCTGAGGCTGAGTTTGGACTCCTCCATCATGGTCTTGAAATCCTCACGGGCCTGAAGAATCTTATTCTTCTTCTCCTTCCTCTCCTCCTCAGCGCGAGTCTTCACATACTGATCAAACACCTGGGGAGAGAGGGGGAGACAGAGATGGACAGAGAGAGAGAGAGGAGAGGGGAGAGAGATAACTAGGTTAACCACACACAAACAATCTTTGGAAATGAGAAAATCAAATGATAGTGTGGGTATGTGTGTGTGTGGAAATGACCACACAGACCGGGTAGAAAAAAAACTGACTACCAAACTACTGCCAGCTAAGTGTGTGTGTGTGTGTGTACTGCCAGCTAAGTGTGTGTGTGTGTGTACTGCCAGCTAAATTTGTGTGTTTGTGTGTGTATACTGCCAGGTAAGTGTGTGTGTGTGTGTGTGTACTGCCAGGTAGGTGTGTGTGTGTGTGTGTGTGTGTGTGTGTCATAAGTCACTGAAAACAACTGTTGTAAAGCCACTTCTCAAGAAGAATAATCTGGATGCCTCCATGCTAAACAATTACAGGCGCATATCTACTAGGTTTTCAGGCAAATCACAGCACTGAAGCAGCTCTTATTAAGGATTTCAATGACATACGAATGCATTGCAGAATGCAGATTCAGGTTAAACATCAGTCCTAGTGCTACTGGACCTTAGTGCAGCATTTGACACTGTTGATCACAATATTTTACTACACAGACTAGAAGACTGGGTTGGATTTACAGGCAAAGTTATCAACTGGCTCAAATCATATCTACAAGGAGCTTCTTTGTTGCCATCGAAAACTGTACCTCAACACCAACGTCCTTCACCTGTGGTGTTCCCCAGGGGTCGATCTTGGGGCCACTATTATTCAACCTCTATATGCTCCCACTTGGACAAATCATCAAAAACAATTTGATATCATAGCTACAGTATGCAGATGACAAACAAATTTATTTAGCTCTGTTGCCTAATGACTATGGTCCCCTATAACCTCTTTGTGTATTGAACAAATCAACAACTGGATGTCTCAAAATTAAAAAGTATGTTTATCGTGATATATATCGCTATTGTTTTATCGCCCAGCCCTATGTATGTGTGTTTGTGTGTGTAGGGTAAGATGTGTTACCTGTTTCCTCTCTTTAGGGTTCAATAAGAGGTAGCGTGGGTCGAACACGATTTTATGCAGCTCCTTATCCCATGTAGAGAAGGCTGACACCTGAGAAAGAGGGAGGGAGAGAGAGAGAGAAAGAGAGAGAGAGAGAGAGAGAGAGAGAGAGAGAGAGAGAGAGAGAGAGAGAGAGAGAGAGAGAGAGAGAGAGAGAGAGAGAGAGAGAGAGAGAGAGAGAGAGAGCAACTAGACTCACTGACCACAGACAGAGAGCACAAAAGAACGACCCCCAAACATGATAGAATCCAAAAGAAAACAGAACGTGTGTTTGTTGTTTTGTGTTTGTTGTTTTGAATGTTTGTTGGAGAGTCAGGAGAGTTTGTTGGAGAGGCAGATGCATCCTCCTACAATGTATACAAAGTCCAGCCGGTAATAGTAGTGTGTGTGTGTGTGTGTGTGAGTGAGTGAGTGAGTGAGTGAGTGAGTGAGTGAGTGAGAGAGAGAGTGTGTGTCCTGCAGAGAGCTGTATGGTGTGTTTCTTTAATGAATGACGTTCCACACCGACTAACCCCCCTCTGCCCTTTATACACACACACACACACACACACCAGGGGGCAACCCCTCTGCTCCTTTAAACACCCCTCAACAGTCCAGTAATTACCATCTCACACACACACTTAGTAAACACACAAGCATGCAGACAAACTGACACACATTTTACCCTAATTACCTGTGCACACAGACACACACAAGCGTGCGCGCGCACACACACACAGGTCACAGCCTGGAGAGCTCCAATTAACCACACACACACACACACAGGTCAAAGCCTGGAGAGCTCCAATTAACCACACACACACACAGCTCACAGTCAGGAGAGGTCCAATTAACCCCCCCCACACACACACACACACCACCCTGTCTGACACTGTGTGGGGTGCGCGAAGGCCTTGATGTTTGGCCTTTCAATAGTCGACTTTCAGCTTTCATCTCCTCAGACCTGCAAAGGCCACTCTTTCACCCCCCCCCCCCCCCAACAGCTCCTGCTCTCTCCCTCCCTCTCGCATCCCTTCACCCCATTCTGTTTTGATAGTTGGCCTCAGTTCTAAAAGAGCCTTAGTGTGTGTGTGTGTGTGTCCAAAGGCCAAAACATCAACAAAGATTTACAAGCACTTATGGTACCATAGCAACCTCTGATCAGATGTCAAAGGCGGTGAGGTGCATGCTGGGTGAAAACCACCACCATCATTATCATCATGTCATATCTACTCAGTCTCATCATCATGTCATATCTACACATGCATGCACACACACACACACGATTATAAACCAAATTTAACTGTAGGCCTATTGGCTATGGAAAGAATATAGACTACAAATAGTCAGAACATGTGTGTATGTGTGTGTGTGGTGTGTGTGTGTTTGTGTGTGTGTGAGCGAATGTTTTTTGTTTGTTTTTTGTTTGAATATTTTGAGGCAATTTTACAGAAACTGTATTCACCCAGGGAAGTATCCCCTCATACCTCTCATGCTTTAGTGTGTGTGAGTGTGAGTGTGTGTGTGTGTGTGTGTGTGTGTACATACTCCACGTTCGAGCAGCATGTCTTTGAACTGCTGCATGCGAGCTTCCGTGGGAACGATGGCTCTCTCTCGTGCTGCTTTAAGCTCCGCCTCCACTGCTGGGTCCTTCTCTGGCTCCTCTTGCCTATACACACACACACACACACACAGCCATATAAAAAACAACAACGTATGCATGTACTGTGTTTGTGCGGGTGTGTAGGAAACTCACTTCCTCTTCTTAGGTCTGATTGGCTCCTCCTCCTGCTGATCAGGTGGCCCCACCTCCAGCTCCTCCTTCCTCATCACCACCACTATGACGACCAGCAGCATATCACACACACACACAGCAGCATATCAGGACATTGGGAACACACGCACAAGACACACATGCAGGCACACGCACGCACACGCACACACACACACACACACACACACGCACACACACACACACACGTGTGCACGCAGATCATGCATAAAACACATGCTGTGTGTGTGTGATTTTGTATGTGCAGTATTATAAGGTGTGGAAATAATGATTATTTTGCTGTATTCCGTTGAGCTCCCCCCATTGTTTTTGCCTTTGTGTTATAGAAGGAACTTGCATAAATGATCTTTTTTAGCATATGTGTCTGTGTGTGTGTGCGCGCGTTTAATTGCATAAATTATCTTTATTAGCATTTTTTTTAAAGTTGAATTATAATATTGAGTTATTTTTTTTACAGTTTTGAAAATGAATGTTCCCTAAATCATTAAAAGTGATCTCAATATTGACCAAAATAATCATGATTAAATGTGTTTGTGTTTAATTGGAGCTCTCTAGGCTGTGAGCTGCATGTATATGGCATGTAGTGTAGTGTGTGTGTGTGCATATGGTGTAAGTGTGTGTGTGTGTGTGTATGTATGTATGTATGTATGTATGTATGTATGTATGTGTGTGTGCATGGTGTGTGTGTACTGTATGGTGTAAGTGTGTGTGCTGACCTGGCTTCGGTGGCTCTAGTGAAGGTGTGTGTTTGTGGGGCGGGTCTTGAAGGCAGCGATCCACATCAGCTCGACCAATCAGCTCACTCGGCCGCTCCCACTTGGACATACGTGTGGTTGGGTTGTAGAAGAACACGTGGTCATCACCTGTCCACACCACACACCTGCGCGCACACACACACACGGTCATCACCTGTCCACACCACACACCTGCGCACACACACACGGTCATCACCTGTCCACACCACACACCTGCGCACACACACACACGGTCATCACCTGTCCACACCACACACCTGCGCACATGCACATACACACACGCACATGTATTTTAATAGTGACGCTGCATAAAGGTCACACCTACAAAGCTGTTGAGTTCATGGTCACCCTCACGTATACGACATTAAACGCTTCATGGTCACCCTCGCGTATACGACATTAAACGCCTCATCGTGAATACGACATTAAACGCCTCATGGTCACCCGCGCGAATACGACATTAAACGCCTCATGGTCACTCTCGCGTATACGACATTAAACACCTCATCGCGTATACGACATTAAACCCCTTATGGTCACCCTTGCAAATACGACATTAAACGCCTCATGGTCACCCTCGCGTATACAACAATAAACGCCTCTGAGCATATACGACATTAAAAGCTCAGATACCTGAACCGAGAACAGGGATAAACCGTAGGCTGTGTAAATGTGACACCTCGCTAAAGCCCTGTCGTCTCGTCTGCGTACGGTTGCAGTTGGCTGAAATATGTTCGGTCTGTGATGAGCACCACAGCCTCATGGGGAACACTACCACTGTGTGTGTGCGTGAGTGTGTGTGTGTGTGTGTACCATGGTGTTCTGGAGATCTGTGTATGTGTGTGTGTGCGTACATGTGTATGTGTGCGTGTGTGTGTGCATACCATGGTGTTACAGCGATGGGTGTATGTGTGCGTATGTGTGAGTGTGTGTGTGTGTACCATGGTGTTCCGGCGATGGGTGTATGTGTGCGTGTGTATAGATAGATAGATTGATAGATAGATACTTTATTGATCCCCAGGGGAAATTCAAGGTCTCAGTAGCATACAGACATCACACACATTCACTAACAGCAGAAAAAAGTAATTAAAAGTATACAATATAAAAACACAACTAAGCAATAAGGACGGTAGAAGATAAGAAATATACTAAATATACTAAAATACAAATTATACTAAATAACACTTAATCTAAATCAATTCTAAAAACAGTATCCACATAGTGGGTGATTAATCAATCAAGAGGCGCTTGCAATGACTGAGGCAGGGACTGAGTCTGTGATTCTCTGTGCATATGTGTTTGTGTGTGCATGTGTATGTGTGTGCGTGTATGCATGTGTGCATGTGTATGTGTATGCATGTGTATGTGTGTGCATGTGTGCGTGTATGCATGTGTATGTGTGTGCATGTGTGTGTGCATGTGTGCGTGTGTATACCATGGTGTTCCGGCGATGGGTGTGGTAGCCACTGGTTTAGCTTTCTGAGCAGCTTTCTCCTCTTCAGTCATGTCTTCTTCCTTTCGCTCCTGTCGACACACACACATTATATAGCCACGCAGACACACACACACATTAGTTTTTAGATTTTAGAATGTATATTTATTTATTGAAATAAATACTATATTTTTGATAAACTCTGATGTCCGTCTTCATATTATGTTGCGGCTAATGAGCCGGCCATAACACACAAACACATATTATATACCTACGCAGACACATACATGTGTGTGTGTGTGTGTGTGTGTGTGTACCTCCTTGTGATCTGGTAGCTGCTCAGTCTTGGTCTTGTCTTCCTCCGTATCCATGAGCTCAGTGTCATCAGCAGCCACACTGGAGTCCTGCTCCGCCGCTTTTTCTACTACACACACACACACACAAAAACACACTTGATCTCTTGTATGTGCGAGTGCAAGTGTGTGTGTGTGTGTGTGTGTGCGTCAGGGTTTCCACTCTCAAAGAGTTTCCCTGAAATTTAAGGACTCGTCATAGTTAGAGGCACAGATCAAAGGCCATATACACACACACAAATTGGCCATTTCTTTTCACGAATCCCATGTTAAGGATCCATGTAGTAGGATGTGAAGGATCCATGTTAGTAGCTCATTAGTAGGACATCTTGTACTACCTGGTAAACCAAACTCATTCACCAAGTGAATAGTCTGGCCACTCACGACTGGGAAACCTTTCCAACACTGGCAAAGACTTTGCAAGTGATGACTTCAGCCAAACCAATCACATTTATCAGGGACTCATAACGTTACTTCCTACTTCACCTAAACTTTACAAACTCACAATAAACAGCATTGGCACCTTATTGCTGTAAATAAATGCGCACATTCTTCCGACTGCAATTTTTGATGTTTGCAGGTGTTGCAACTACCGTTTACCAAAGCCACTTTCAATTCCGAAACTATAGCGCCATCCCCTCTCGTCACTGATTGGGGAGGTAATCTGGAAACATCAGTGACCTATGGTGTTCCAGACTAGCATCTCCCCGAAAGGCTAATCCTGACCACATCATCATGGCATCCGACTCCCATTCTTTTGCTTCATGTTCCATAATGGGGATGCGCTGCGCTCTGAAAGCTAATATCATAACGAGCTACTGTTAGCAGCTACTGTTAGCAGCTACTGTTAGCAGCTATGCTCATAAGGAGCAACTGTTAGCAATGTGATCGTACTCATAAGGAGCTACTGTTAGCAATGTGATCGTACTCATAAGGAGCTACTGTTAGCAGCTACTGTTAGCAGCTATACTCATAAGGAGCTACTATTAGCAGCTACTGTTAGCAATGTGATCGTACTCATACGGAGCTACTGTTAGCAGCTATACTCATAAGGAGCAACTGTTAGAAGCTACTGTTAGCAATGTGATTGTACTCATAAGGAGCTACTGTTAGCAATGTGATCGTACTCATAAGGCGCTACTGTTAGCAGCTACTGTTAGCAATGTGATCGTACTCATAAGGGAATTAGTATTAGCTGACTGAGATATCTACTAAACAGCCATCAACCGTGTGAGTGTGTGTGCGTGCGTGCGTACGTACGTGTGTGTGTATGTGTGCGTGCGTACGTGTGTGTGTGTGTGTGTGTGTGTGTGCGCGTGTGTACCTGCTGGTTTTTCCCATGTGGTCTCACGTGTGCGGTGGTTGTAGTAGTACGGTTTCCCTTCCGGTGTCTTAAACTCCGCCCACTCCGACATGCCCAGTCTGGCTGATGAGGTCATCGGCATCTGATGGGGCATCATAGGAAGTAAGGGCGGGGCCATGCCAGGAAGCATACCTACAGACACACACAGAGAAGCAAATCTAGAGAAACAGTCCTGTTGAAGAGTTCTATACATTTTTGTTTGTGTGTGTGTGTGTGTGTGTGTGTGTGTGTGTGTGTGTGTGTTACAGGGTAACGGTAAGGGCATTGTGTATATGTATGTATGTGTATGTGTGTGTGTATGTTACCTGGTAGCGGTAAGGGCACTGTGTATATGTATGTGTGTGTGTGTGGGTGTGTATGTATGTATGTATGTATGTATGTGTGTGTGTGTGTGTGTGTGTGTGTTACCTGGTAGCGGTAAGAGCATTATGTATATGTATATGTATGTATGTATGTGTGTGTGTGTGTGTGGGTGTGTGCGTGTGTATGTGTGGGTGTGTGTGTGTGTTACCTGGTAGCGATAAGGGCACTGTGTATATGTATATGTGTGTGTGTGTGTGTGTGTGTGTGTGTGTGTGTGTATGTATGTATGCGTGTGTTACCTGGTAGCGGTAAGGGAATTGGCACCCTGAATGGCGGCACCATGACGGGGGGGAGGGGCATGTGGTTGCCAGGGGCAGCGAGAGGAGGGGGCAACGAGACACCCGACACCACTGCTGTTACCGTGGGAACAGTCACTGAGGGCACAGGTGTCGGCATGACGCTGGAGGGCGTGGTCACTGGGGCTTCAGTTGCTAAAATACCAGAACATCAGAAACCCAGCTATGACATCATCACCGTTAAAACGCACTCTCACAGAACATCAGAAACACAGCTATGACATCATCACCATTAAAACACACTCTCACTGAGGTACAGTATGACATCTTCATTATGAAAGGGAAACTTGGCAGGATTAGCTATATTTACTAAATGGGTTTATTAAGTTGAAATAATTGCCAAGTTCCCATTTAAAACACACTCTCACTGTGGGAGGGGCTTGTGGAGTGGCAGGAGGGGCATGTGGAGATGTGGAAGGGGTTGTTGAGATGTGGGAGGGGGTTATCAAGAGGCAGGAGGGGTTATTGATATGTGGGAGGGGTTGCCAAGAGGTGGGTCTCACCTGAGGGAGAGGAGGGCGGGCTCTGGGACGACTCCACAGCTGATTGGCTGCTGCTCTGGAGGGTGGGCATTCCCATTGGCCCCACACCCTGGGGGGTTATGAAGGGGGTCAACTCCGCTTGCTGGACGACCTTCACACCCTCCGGCTTGGTCCACACAGACTCACGCGTTCGTGCGTTATAGTAGTATACCTGACACACAGACACACACAGAGACACATGTTCATGTGTTATACTGTAGTAGTTTACCTGACACGGACATCCACAGTTACTATACACACACACTACACAACTCACATATCCTTGTTAGTGTTGTCACGATACCAAAATTATGACTTCGATACGATACCTGCCATAAATATCACGATGCTCGATACTGAAACGATACTACGGCGAAATCCTAAGATATCTGGAAAAGAAAGGACTCATACCACCTCCAAGTGTATTGAGTCATTTGTCACTTTTGTAGTGTGCAGGTCAATTCTGGGTTCTAAACTTCTAAACTTCCTACATAATTATTATTTTTTTATAGTCAGTAAAATAGTAGGCCTACTTTGTGTGATTAAGTCCTTTATTGTTTGTTAATTGTTAATATAGTTAATTTACATTGTGTTGTGTTTTGGCAATAAAGTAGCTTTAAATAGCCAAACTAGGCTAGATCAAGGTCAGTGTTGAAATTACTGCATGCAAATCACCGAATGCTATGCAGTGGGGCCTAATCTTTAGGCCATCTGATGTACAGTATAGGCTACCTAGGCTTTCCCGTGTTCATGGGATTTCTTTAACAGTTGCAAAGGGAAAAATGTGAGGATAGTCTTCTTTGCGCCCAGTGTGCAAGTACGATGTTCCAACCACTCAGGTCTTCGTCAGATAGGCCTACACCATTACCTGTTGCAATATATCTGTGTGCATTCCTACATTACGTCTATTTCTTTGATAACATGATTTGCTACCATGTAACAATAAGCCGCTATTATTATTATTAGGACTCAAAACGCTTTGGTGGTATTATGCTGTGGGCTTTAATTAGCGCATTTCGGGTAGCCTATCCTACATCTGGGCAATAATTATTGAACAAATTGCAGTCTACATGCCATGACAAATATTACCAGTAGTACTGACCGAACATGAACTAGATTGTTTACTAGTTATGGTAATGTTATTTTGGTGTTGCGCTTTCATCACGTTAGCACCCTATGATTACAGCTCGTTATGTCTCGTCAAAATGATTAGCTTGTTATGTCTCGTCAAAATTCATTGATGAAGGAAGGTTCGCTTTATCCCAGAGAACCATACTCGTTTAACTTAGGCTAGCCTAAAACAGAAGAGAAGAACTTGGCACTAACCATGTAGTCGTGTTTTCTATAGCATATTCGTTAACCTGTCGTTCTTTGAACTCTTTAAAAATGTTGGGATATGTCTGCGTCAGGTGTTTAGCCAAGTTCCATGCGTAGCCTACTGATTTTAAATTACTTTGAAACATATTTTACAAACGGGCCTCTGTGTACCTGATGGCTAACAACAAGGTTTTAATGATTTCCAGAGCATGAGCTGGAGGACCAAGGGCCGAGGAGAGATGAAGCCACACACTCACACACACACACTCTTACCTTGCCCTCAGGAGTTTTGTTCTCCACCCAGATGCGTTCAGGGGCAGGTGCGGGGACAGGCGGGAGGCCGGGAGGGAACATCAGGCCAGGAGGGGGCGGCATGGAGCTGCCAGGTGGCGGCAGAAACGGCGGCCTCTGCAGGAAGAGCGGAATTACATCAGCAGCTACATGTATTGAACTGGTAAGTTATATTCATAGACCTCTGAAGTTCGCCTATAAAAAGGAACCAAAGCAGTCATCTTTGCCCATATGAGGAGATCCAGGTGTTAATTGAAGCTAACTACCTATGGCAAGTTGCACTGCAAGTTAGCTCTGGGGTAGCAAAAATCTAAGTTCACCGTCTTACCGTACCAAAGATCACATGCATCCATAACACACACATACACACACACACTCACATCACCTCCATTTGCCATGCTGGAAATCTTGTACCCAAGATCACAGTACCCACACAAAGGCAGAGGACAAAAGTGTGCAGAGCAAAACGTCTGCATTTCAGACTCTTCGTCCCCGTGAGAGTGTAACAGGTGCGATATTTCAAAATAGCGGATGTTCTTTTGTGTAGGCGAACTTCATAGATCTATTGACTGTGGTGAGTCGGCGTGGGCGTGACCAGATTTCCAGCATGGCAAATGGAGGTGGTGTGAGTGTGTGTGTATGTATGTGGTGCAGTGTGCCCACGGTTCGGTATGCATAATTTGTTTTGCCCCACAGCACGATGTCCATGTCAGAGTCAATAAAATAATCCCTGCAAAGAGCTGTAACTAAGCATGCTAAGTTCGACATCCAAACAGTATTCTAACGTTAGCTTAGATACCCAAACAGTATTCTAACGTTAGTTTAGATATCCAAACAGTATTCTAACGTTAGCTTAGATATACGGCTTGATTGCATAACTTAACTTAGTTTGGTATCCCCAATTTACTATGTTGTGATAAGACCTTAGCAGAGTTAACTTGAATGCAGTAGTTTTGAACAAATTTACGCAGCATGGCCACGATGCTAAGCGGATTTAACGGCAATTTAGCCAGTCGTCTTCTATGCAATGTTTCTATGTGGCAACAACAATCCTTCAACAGTTGTTAATGTTTTGTTAGATGTACATGCAGAGGAGGGGCAGATCCGTTACGAGAGAGAGTATAAGTAAGTATAAGTATACTCTTTTGATCCCATGAGGGTAATTTGGTCTCTGCATTTATCCCAATCCGTGAATTAGTGAAACACACTCAGCACACAGTGAGGTAAAGCACACACTAATCCCGGCGCAGTGAGCTGCCTGCAACAACAGCGGCGCTCGGGGAGCAGTGAGGGGTTAGGTGCCTTGCTCAAGGGCACTTCAGCCGTGCCTACTGGTTGGGGTTCGAACCGGCAACCCTCCGGTTACAAGTCCGAAGCGCTAACCAGTAGGCCACGGCTGCCCCAGAGAGCGGGGTGGGGCAAGGAAAGGCTGGGTGCGTGAAAAGCGCAGCTCAATGAAAGGATTTGATCTCATTTACATAGTAGGCCTACAACATAAAAAAATATTGTGTGGCGGTCAGTGTTGATTTTATGGCGACCCGCTACAGATGTATGGGTAACACTAAAACTGTGTGCCAATTTCTTTCACTGTTTCATTCTGGAGTTACTTAGTGTGTGTGCGGGAGGCTGGGTGTGTGTGGGTGTGTGTGTGCACTACCTGCAGCATGGCAAAGGGAGGCGGGGTCCGCAGCAGAGGGGAGGGGCCCCGCAACACTGGAGGCGTGACTGGAGGAGCGTTGACACGGAAACGCTGCTGAGACATACTGTGGGGGGGAGAAGAGAGAGAGAGGGAGCGATAAGAGAGAGAAAGAGGGGGAGAAGAGAAAGAGAGAGAGAGAAAGAAAGAGATAAGTAGAGAGAAAGAGGGGGAGAAGAGAGAGAGAGGGGGGAGAAGCATTACACTTAACCTTTCTCTCTCCGTGACAACGTGCATCACACTCACCAACCAATCCTGAACAGTCTATTCAGAAGAGGGTGTGACGTTTAGGTGTAGACCAGGAGTGAACTTTCAGTTCAACAGCGACGGTAGTGTGACTGTCTATGGGTAGCGTAGGCTAGTGTTGTTCAACAATGAGCTAGGTTAATAGAAGATGGAAGCAGTTCCGATTTGGTTTCAAAACGAACTAGCAAGGGATTTTGAAATTAAACGTACAACGATACGTGCATTAAGGCAGAAGGGCTACCTGTGTCCACGTCGGGCTGTTTCAAAACGACATCTCACTCCTCGCACATGCTTTTCTCGTGCTATGTGGTCGTCTATGTTTCCTCCAATTTGTTTTTTAAATGAAACTTACGATATCCGCGCATTGAGGCAGATTTGACTACTGTCTATGAGTGCATCGGACTCCAACCTGTCTCAAAACAAAAACGCAACCATCACTTATCAAAGTTTGGGCGAGCTGAGAATAATATTTTCCAAGATATTAATGTCCAAACATGGTCTCCAAGATAAGGCATTTCTGAGAGTGTAAAACTGAAGGGTGAAAAATGAAATGAAAACATTGGAATTTAACAAAAAATATTTTACAGGTCTTAGTTTTAGGACCTAAATATTAGGTAGACAAACTTTTAGCAAAATCTGAGACGGTGCAGCAACCATTATCCTGGATTTTATCTGATTTGACACGGTATGACCCCGTTACTAAGTTCACTGGCAAAATCTAACTTAGCCTTGTTCAGGTTACCTTCCTTTACTTAACATGTATCTATCCGTACCAAGACAATGTTTACCTACCCGGACTACTGTAGTATGACACTGTTTACCTATGCGGACTGTAACTTAGCAAGACATTCTTTGCCTATCTGGGCTGTAACAACACATTTGGGTTATTACCAACACGAACTGTAACAAAATGGTATTTACCCATCTGGACAGTTCGCAAATTTTCGGGACGGGCTAACGTCGCACTCTGCCCAGCTATATGGGACAGGTGACAGGCTTAGTCCACGCTAACGGCTAGCTACCTACGAGTATCCATCGGGTCGTAGCTAGCGGTGCCATGCTCAGCTAAGCCGGGCGAAGATAGACTCTCCTGCTACTGTGGGCTGGGGGCCAAACAGTCCACTACTCCAGTCCGCTTGGAGAGTGTTCACCGCAGCTCTATTCTACTGTTGCAGCAGTGATTCTGGACGGGTTGAAAAACTCTCACCTGGTTCCATTGAACCCGCTACTGCTTGAGTCTGTGTGCTCCGCCATTACAGGAAAAACAAGCGTGACGATGGGGGAGATGCTTCCGGTTGGAACTCCGGCATGCCATTGGTCAGATTTACCATAGACGTAGAAATCGGACATTTCATTGGCTCACAGTAAAGACAATTTGAAGTCAAAAAATGAGGCATAGGCCTACTGCCTACTGTCAGAAAAGTTGATTGTTTGTCAGTACTCTTTCGACTTTCGAGGGAGGCTACACAATTGTACTATTTTGTATGGCCTTCAAAATATTAATGCGATGAAACAGAGAACGTTTAACACTAGGTGAATTCCAAATCCATAAATGAAGTGGACAGGTGGACCGTCGTGTGCGCAGTGTGACGGCGCCGCCTACCGCAGCATCCCTGTAAAGGCACCTTAACAGTGTTAGTCATAACGTGATGGCCCATAACATGACCAACAGCACTTCTGTCATTGTCCGTGCGGCCCTCTGTAGGCGATTACCGACCTTAGCGAGTTTTTAGGTACCCACGGTCCTAGTGGGTAGGAAACTGCCCCCCCCAATCAAAAGAGCTGTTACAGGAATTCAGAGATGATCTTCTACAGACTGCTGTCAGTGCATTCCTTCCATATTTAATCCGAGTTATGTTCATACTTGCAAAGGGGCATATTTAGTTTATTATTGCACTTCTCAACCAGAAGGAGACCCCGAGAGCAAATTGTTAAGGTGCCTTTAAGTGTGCTGCTAATATGAGTGGAAATGGTCCAGTGATTTTGTGTGTGTGTGTGTGTGTGTGTCTTATGTGAGATGGAGATAGCGGTGTGTATCCAGGGTTTCCATCACTTGTGTGAAAGTTGTATTGCCAAATTTGTTGCCAAGCCCAATGTGTTATATCGGAGACAATTCAGAACTACATATCATTAAAGTCCTTAGAGATACTGCTGTGTACAATATAAATTAATATAAAGTATTTTGCATCTGTGATGGACTTTGTGGACACCTTTTGTGCTTGTTGTTTGCTCAATATAACATTGTTGTATTTAGCATTCAAAATAAAGTTTTGTACCAAAACAAAGTAGTGGGGAATCCTTGGGATACAGTAAGGGTTTTGTACTGAAAATTACAGTAATGATAATGTTAGAGACTCGCAGTAAAGCTACTGTTAAGGAAAAGATACGGTAACTTACAGGCAACACTGTAGCCAGAGACATACTGTAACCATGTTACAGTAATGCATTTGTATGTGCATTACTGTAAGGGCACCATACCACTAAAGACACATACAGTTGCATTATAACATGGTTAAAGTATGTCTCTGGCTACAGTGTTGCCTGTAAGTTACTGTAAAAATACAACAAAAAGTCCAACAGTGAAGAGTTGGCCCCTAAGACTCTGGCCATTGCTCAAATTTATGGTTGTTTAATGTCGAATGTCAGAGTAATTACATTCCAAAATGTGCCTTAATGATACACCACAATTTATAAAGGAATGAAGTTCATATCAGATGGATCAGAAGAATAATTGTTAAGGAAGTACAAGATTATTCTACGGCTGCTTCTTTTCTAATAAATGTGGGTGTGTCAGGGATGGGCAGGAGGATGAATACAGAAGCCTGGTGGAGAACTTTGTGCAGTGGTGCAAACTCAACCACCTCCAACTCAACACTTCAAAGACCAAGGAGATGGTGGTGGATTTCCGCAGGTCTAAGCCCGCTCTGCTACCAGTCTCCATTGATGGGGTCAATGTGGAGGTGGTAAATACCTACAAGTATCTGGGCTTACAACTGGACAATAAACTGGACTGGTCAGCAAATACTGAAGCATTCTACAAGAAAGGGCAGAGCAGTACTTCCTGAGGAGGCTGCGGTCCTTCAATGTCTGCAGTAAGCTCAGTCTGTTGTTGCCAGCGTCCTCTTCTATGCTGTGGTATGCTGAGGAGGAAGCACACAGAAGAAGGATGCTGGGCGACTAGACAGGCTGGTAAGGAAAGCTGGCTCTGTCATGGGAGCCGAACTGGAGTGCATCACTTCAATATCAGATAAAAGGACCCTGAGCAAACTGATCAACATCTTGGACAATGAATGTCATCCACTCCACAGCACTATTATAAAGCAAAAGAGCTTGATCAGCTGGAGACTTCGCTCACTGCCATGCACAACTGAAAGGCTGAGGAAGTCATTTGTCCCCAGGGCCATTGAACTGTTCAATGCTTCACTAAAGGGAAGAGGAGATATAGACTTCTCTGCATAGTCTGTCTGCCTCTCCACCCTCTCCATGTTTGAGTACTGACTGCCCACTACTGTTTTACTGCTACACTGTTTTTCATGCTATATTAGCACACATGACCAATGGCTTCTGCTACAATACTGAATGGCTGTAACCCTATTACCTTAACCTATTCTTGCACTGACATAGTTTTTATATTACCTTGTCTACATTATACATTACTCTTATTTGTCCATATTATTTATGCTGGTCTCTAGACCTTATTTTTGCACTGTTGGACTACTTTTTGCACCTTCACCATGACACTCACTCTCTTGAGCACCTTATCATGCACACAGAACTACAGGCCAGTCCCGGCCCTGTCACTGCAAGCGTCTTATGCTTGATCATCCTCAAGCACACTGTGGATTTAATTTATATAGTATATTTAGTATTTAGTTTTTCTTATCTTCTACTGTCTCTATTGTACAGTGGAGTTTTGTTATATGTATATACTTATATTTACCCTTTCTGCTGTGTGTTGTGCATGTTGTGTGTGATGTCTGTATGCTACTGAGACCTTGAATTTCCCTTTGGGGATCAATAAAGTATCTATCCATCTATCTATCTAATGGGCTACATTAAATATTTCACGGCCACCAGGTGGCAGCATAGCACTGTACTTCAGGGCTTATTTGGGTGTAAAGCAAGTAGTGAAATGGCATCATCTGTAAATCGTAAATGTAAATCAGGTTTATAGGCCAAGTGTACTTGCGTATAAAAGGAATTTGGTCTCTGCATTTATCCCATCCATGAATATGTGAAACACACAGAGCTCACAGTGAGGTGAAGCACACACTAACCCGGAGTAGTGAGCTGCCTACAGTCATGGGCGGATTATGAACTTTTGGACCCCTGGGCCCAGATGTATTAAGGGCCCCCCACTTATTGTCATATATGTGGGAGGGGGGTGGGGTTGGGGGTCCCTCCCCCAGAATTTTTTTAATTTGTTTGATGTGATTTCCTGTATTCTGGTGCATTTTGGGGATGGGCAATACTAAATCCAATCAGATTCATAGCCTACATCCTGATTTGTTGATATTGAGGCAATGATTTCATGCAAAGGCTTGGGCTTCAGGGCCCCCTGGGCCTGGTAGGCCCGTGCAGTAATCCATCCCTGCCTACAGTGAGGTGAAGCACACACTAACCCGGAGCAGTGAGCTGCCTTGTAAAAGTGGTTCTCAGGGAGCAGTGAGGGGTTGGGTGCCTTGCTCAAGGGCCCTTCAGCTGTGAATGTGGGCATGGGAGAGCAGTACTCAACCACTTCCCCCGCCCACATTTTTCCTACTGGTCTGGGATCGAACCGGCAAGTGGCAAACCTTTCGGTTTCAAGCCCGAAGCCCTAACCAGTAGGCCACAGCTGCCCATATTGTGGCCATGCAGCGCAATCAGGACTGATCGAACACAGATGGGTTCATAACGACCGATCGACCACAGGTGGCTATATGATGACTCATCGACCACAGGTGCATTTATAAACTACTGATCACAGGTGGGTAAGAAGTACTCAGTGTCACTCCCCGATTGTGAGTCGCTACCGGATGTGAGTCGCGCATGCGTCACTTTGCTACTTTGTGACTACCTGTGCTGTTAGCCACAGAATAATGACATTGGCCTACACAGCAGTAATGTATTATTTAGCCTAAGGCATCACATTTTCACGGCATGATCTCTAATGTCAGTTCTAGATTGGAGGCTGAAGTAGCCTGCTAGCGAGAGACTTCTGTAATATCAATAAAAATTGACCTACATAACGAAGTTTGTTCACTGCTGGCAAGTAAGCAATCAAGCACAATAAAGGCTGTCACTTGAATGGCGTTTGCTAACGTTAGCAATCAAACAATCTTAGATATCTAAAACGTTTTTGAAACAGAAAAGTGAATTATTTTATGGATTTCAGTCGGATCCCTTGGCGTTATGCCGTAAAACCTATCAATCTGAGCATGCGTGACTCACATCGGGGAGTGACACTCAGTACAACACTTTTATTTCCTGTTTGAGCTGTATTTCCTGTTTGAGTTCCCCCAGGGAGGGGTGTGGTCAGCTGAAGCTGGATTTGTCCCTGAGTGACAGCTGAAGCAGAGGAGAGACTTGCAAGTGGAGAGAGGATGCGTGTGTGTGTGTGTGTCATCTCCTCACAGATCAAGAGCCCTCTTCCTGCTAGAGATCCAATCGTATTGCAGTGTCATGGACAGTGTTGCCACAGTTACCTTGAAAAAGTAATCTGATTACTGATTACCGGTACTCCTTTAAAAAGTAACTTAGTTACTTTACTGATTACTTGATTTTAAAAGTAACTAAGTTAGATTACAAGTTACTTTATTAGTTACTTTCAGCAGCTGCCGACAACACCCCCACCGCCTCAACATAAAAATGATAACCGGTTTTGCCAATACTCACTATACTGGAAGTGCATTTTAACAGTAATGTCAACAATGTATAGCAGACATCCCAACCTAACCTACTTAAATACTGAAATTCAGATGTTTGTTCTATAATGTCTAGTCAGTACACCAAATAAGGAAGGCCTATTGATAGAAATTGTTTTGTTTGATTTTGTAGATTTTTTTTCATGTAGCCTTTTGGCAACTAGCCATTTAGTATAGGCCTGAGTAATATGCAAATGAAATTACACTTGTTAAACTCACCTCAACAAGTCTTTTGCAATCATTTAACCCGCCGTGAGCAATGCTAAAGTCGCTGTTACAGTGCAGTGTGCAAGACTATCATTATGTTTATCTTATGAGACAATTGGGTACACTTTTGTGTAGTCTGATGTAAAATGGGTCTTAAATCTTCCTTTTTGAGGGGCACTGACGCTGCCATGACGCTCCTGTTCCTAGATACACTGACTGAACTGATTAATTAAGTTCGGGAGAAAAGAGATATAAGCACACTTACACTGAAAACTGATTGGTTGATTTAGCAAAACAGACCAGGATGCTCTCTGTCTTGGATGCGCTTCAGGCACAAATGCACCACTCCTCTCCTCTGTGTGCGCGTTAAACTCATGCACACACGATTTGAAGTCCGGTCTGGTTTGAGTGCTCTGGTTCGCTCTAGGTTCCGGGAGATTTTATGTAATTTGCGGGCGTCAGGAAGCCGCTATCAATATGTGGGTGAGTCCCAAAACTTCGGGAGACTTGGGATGTCTAGCTAGACAGCACTTTGTCGCCAGCACAGAATGTACAATGTACCTTAATGTTGTCATGTTTAGCTGACACAAACTCAAAATAATGACTGATAAAATGTGCATCTCTCTCCTCCCTCCATTGTTGTTTACGTTTGTGTCGCTGTGTGGTTTTACACGTGAATTGTCCTCATGCTGAAAACGTGAGCATAGCCTACATGACATTAATCCTCAAGACAAGAAGAAAGCAAAGAATATATCTTTTTACTAAGGAAAATGACAAAAATAGTAACGCACAGTAACTTAGATAAGTAACTTTAATCTGATTACTGGTTTGTAAATAGTAGCGTGTTAGATTACTCGTTACCGAAAAAAGTGGTCAAAATAGACTAACGCGTTACTGGCATCATTGGTCATGGACTTCCTGTTTCAGAACCAATCGTACTGCAGTGTCATGGACTTCCTGTTTCAGAACCAATCGTATTGCAGTGTCATGGACTTCCTGTTTCAGAACCAATCGTACTGCAGTGTCATGGACTTCCTGTTTCAGAACCAATCGTACTGCATTAGGCATGTTCGTCTTCATGCAGATCTGTGCAGATCTGACTTGATGTGATGCATGCTGGGTTGAACACAATGAAGAGCTCCAATGTGTTCAACCCAGCATGCATCACATCAAGTCAGATCTGCACAGATCTGCATGAAGACGAACACGCCTAGTGTAATGGACTTTTGCTAAAGCAGCAGTCATGTTGTGTCATCAGAGTCGAGTCGCATTGTATGCTAAGCTGCTGTAAACCAAGGCTTCCCCACACACACATGCACACCACATACATACACACACACTCCTCACACACACGCACAACGCATACATAAACTCATTCACAATTGTTCTAATCAAACATTCTAAAATTTATTTAATCTGTCCGGCAAAACACACATGCACACACACACACAGCGTGTGTTCCTCTGTACACACACACACACATGCTTGTATTCCTCTGTACACACACACACACACAGCGCATGTTCCTCCGCACACACACACACACACACATGCTTGTGTTCCTCTGCACACACACACACACGTGTTCCTCAGCTTGGCAAGACTGTTGCTCAGCTCTGCTTTGTTACATCTTTCTGGGTCCTGTAACACATTAGAACACATAACACATTAGAACACATAAACTCTCTAACACATTAGAGCACAGAACACATTAGAACACATAACACATTAGAACACAGAACACATGACACATTAGAACTAGGGCTGTCAATCAATTAAAAAATTGAATCAAATTAATTACACAATCTGTGATTAATTAATCTAAATTAATCGCATATATAATTTTTGCTGTGACAGTATTTGAAATATTTAAATTCAAATCGAATCATTGAATAATCAGCATTAGTGACATTAAAGGAACCGTATATAAGAAATGTATTTCAATTAATCATAAAATAGCCCTGATATGTCACTAGACATTAAGAAGTCTTGTTCATTTCAAATACTTATATCACTGACAACAGTAGTCCGGCCAGGATATTGTCATTTAAAAAGTGAAGTTGCAGCCCTCAACTGATGTTGATGTTGTGTTTTGTCATGTCATGTTGTGTTTTGGCCTGATGCGCCACCCTCCACTTAAGTCGGGGGGGGAGGGGGAGGGGGAGGGGATACACCGCTCTACGGTAATTTGAAAGTGATTGCAGCACCAGTTTTGGCCACAATCTTACATATGGTTCCTTTAAAGTTCAAAAACTCTTTTATTATTATTTTCACTGTTCAAATAATGGCCATAATAATCTATGATATGACCTAATATGCTTCGGGAAGAAGTTTTCATTACAAGGCATTTCAGGCCACAGATATAACCTAGGGGACACAATGAAAATAAATTAACACTCCCCTCAATGTCAACACTATTTCTTTGCATAGAACTCCAGTGATATGCAAATTCCTTGCTGCAGACATTGCAGAGGACTTTATTTTAATCAACACTATATTTTTAACACCATCAGGACATTTTTTAAAAGTAAATGTTCCAATCAATGATCTAGGCAGCACATTTTCTTCTCTCTCCTTCATTTTACAGTCTAATGGTTACTGACTAGAACGGCTCGGGGTCAAAGGTCATACGGAATCGATTAATCTGCACTATTTTTTTAATCAGTTATTTTTTCTCAAATTAATTAATCGAAATTAATCAGTTATTTTGACAGCCCTAATTACAACACATAACACATTAGAACACATAAACTCTCTAACACATTAGAACACAGAACACATTAGAACACATTACACATTAGAACACAGAACACTTTAGAACACAGAATACATTAGAACACATACACTCTCTAACACAATAGAACACAGAACACATTAGAACACATAAACTCTGTTAGTACACCCCACACAGGGACACCCAGCAGACCGACATCTGCAGCCCTGAGCAGTCGGCTGCATAGCTGTCAAAATAATGGAGATTTCACGGGTTTCTCACCCAAAATACGGGAAAATTTCAACATTCGTCTTTCTGTTGCTATCCCTCTGCTGACAGCAGGAATTCAGACGACAAAACTGCTGCACTAATTAAAGGAGCAGAGAAGCTAGGTCTAACGTGACTGTGTGTACATATTGGCTTTAAATTGTGCTCTGCCAACAAGCATGCTGTTATCTTAAATAGGTTCATCTCAATCTAAGGTCGCCTTCAAGCAAGCAAAGCAAGCAAAGCAACAGGACAACAGTACAGAGACGGACAGGTCCAGTGGTCGAGCTAATGTTATGAGAGCATTAAAATACGGGATATTTCAAGGGAAAATATTAACGTGAGGGTTGACACCTTGCACCGGCTGGCTCTCTGGGCAGCAGAGGGGAGTCAAAGCCACTAGGTGGCACCAGCTCGCTTTTCTGGGCCTGAAGGGGCTTTGATTTCGCTTGTAGTCCACTCTGCTGGAGTAAAACACACACACACACACACACACACACATACACACACACAGAGAGGTAAGTCCTCAGTCTCTATCATGTGAGGCTGTATTGAGACACACACACACACACACACACACACATAGAGTTAAGTCCTCAGGGCCAGATATACGTACATTTGCAAACGTAGCATTATCAGCGCCATGGCCAACCGCAGAAACCGCACACTATGACATTTATATTAACGTCGTATTTATCAAACCTGGATTTCATCAGGTAAACAGTGCCTTTCTCCGCCCCCTACCGCAATTTACGAAGGTTAACAACTTAACAACATACTTCAATCACATTAAATTAACTGATGTCAACATTAAAAGTAATCAAACGTTTAGCGATCATGAAATAATACAGGTAATAAAAATAATACATGATGTCAACAAGCAGGGAGATAATGAAGATCAGTAGTTCTACTCAAACTACTTGTGCATGTAGGCTATGGAATATTGGTCAAATCTAGCAAGTAGGAAAGTTTAACGTGAAAGTGAAATTTATGCTTCTCCTCCCATCTCTTTACACAAAACTCCCACTTTCCCCTGACCCTCCCATGAATGCATATGCATGAGACTGAAAAGTGCAATTGGACATTCTCAGCTCCCTCAGTGCGGCCTGTTTGTACATACCTCGCAATTTTTTTACACGCACGTTGCAAAACAAATACGCCTGAAGTGGGCGGAAAAGCGTTACATCTGGCCCTCAGTCTCTATCATATGAAGCTATGAGGTCTTCAGTTCACCCATCAGCCCATGAGTATGTGGCTCTCACCTCTCTTCTGATTGGCTCTCACCTCTCTCTTCTGATTGGCTCTGACCAGGCAGAAGGGTGGCGGCCGGGCGGGGGGGTCCGGTCGGGTGTGTGTGTGTGCAGCGGGGGTGGTGTGTGAGTGTGGGGGCTGTGTGTGTGGTGTGTGTGTGTCGGGGAGTTGAAGCGTCTGTGTAGGGTGTGTGTTGTGTGCTGTGTGTATGTGGCCTGGTAGACTGGGTGTTGTGGTGTGTATTTTTGGTGTGTATGTTGTATCGGCGTCTGGTCCAGTGTGTGATGTGTGTGTAGAGTGTGTGTGTGTGTTCTTCATCGTGTGTGTGTTCCGGGCATAAGCAGGGGCAGGGATTGGGGGAGGCTTCGTGGTTGGCCTGACAACAGCATTCCGTGAACAGGGGGTGTGGCTTGGACGGACACTAGCCTAAAGAACAGGGGTCAGAGGTCAAACACACATCACATAGACCTCTGAAGTTCGCCTACAAAAAAGAACCAAAACGGCCATCTTTGCCCATATAAGGAGATCCGGTTGTTAATTGAAGCTAACTACCTATGGCAAGTTGCATCAAGTTAGCTCTGGGGTTGCAAAAATCTAAGTGTGCCGCCTTCACGTAGCGGAGATCACAGTATCCACTCGAAGGCAGAGGACAAAAGCGTGTTCAGGAAAACGTCTGCATTTCAGACTTTTTCATCCCCGCGAGAGTTTAAAAGATGCGATAATTCAAAATCCCCATGTTATTTTCCCATAGGAAAAATCGCCAGATACCGGATGTCAAAGATGGCTGCTTTTTTGTAGGCGAACTTCAGAGGTCTATTGCTTCCTGTTTGTAATCATGTGATGTCACTTCCTGTTTGTAATGTGATGTCACTTCCTGAGAATAGTGATGCCAGAGGGGATCTGTCATACACACAGGATGAAAGACTGACATTAAGAGTGTGTGTGTGTGTGTGTGTGTGTGTGTGTGAGACTTACCGTTGGTGTGTTTTGGGCTTCAGGATTCCTGAGTTGGAATGTTGGGTTGGCATGACCACTGGCTTCACTTTTAGAGTTCGATACCGAGGAGCTAAGCACACACACACACACACACACACACACATTAACACATTGCAATTCTGTTTAGTGTGTCCATGCATGATTTAGGGTGCCATCCACATGGACACGACAACATTTTTATTTTTCTGAAAATGTAAATGTTTCGTATCGTTTTGTCCATACAACATGTTAGGTGTCTGAAACGCACTTCGAAAACGGGTTCTATAATGGAGATTTTTGGAAACGGTCATTTTAGAGTTTTTGTGTGGACGAGGTATTTTCTGGCAATGGAATGGAAGCCTTTGGTTCTTGTTTGGATGGGGCCTAGATTTCAGAGTAAACGTTTTCTTGTTCCTACAGTGGCCTGCTGTGAGTGTTTGGAGCCTCGCTATGAACTGGTTGTGTGATTGTGTGGTTGTGTGTATTGAGTTGATAACAGCCTTTTCTAGTGTGAGACTGAAAGGTTAACATTGCTATGAACTGACTACCCTCGACCCTATCCTGTGTGTGTGTGTGTGTGTGTGTGTGTGTGTGTGCTTTTGTGTGTGTGTGTGCGTTTGTGCGTGCGCGTGTGTGTGTGTGCACATAATCAGTCTTCTCACCGCTGATCGGTTGAAGCCGCTGGAGGGGTGGGAGTCTTCAGGAGGCGGGGTTTGTGTTTGCAGCACCACCAGACGCCCACTGCAGCCAATCCCATGAGCCCACTCAGGAGGAGGAGCAACACCACAGGATGTAGAGTGCCTGGGATCAGAGGTCAGAGGTCGCTGATCAGCCAATCAGAGCCTGAGGCTACACACAGCATGTTAACACATAAACACCTGTATACACACACACACACACACACACACACACACATTATTAAGTGATGATGGGCTGTGACTCACCGTGTACACACACACACACACATTATTAAGTGATGATGGGCTGTGACTCACCGTGTACACACACACACACACACACACACACACACACACACACATTATTAAGTGATGATGGGCTGTGACTCACCGTGTACACACACACACACACAGACACACACACATTATTAAGTGATGATGGGCTGTGACTCACCGTGTACACACACAC
Organism: Alosa sapidissima; assembly: GCF_018492685.1. NCBI lineage: Eukaryota > Metazoa > Chordata > Actinopteri > Clupeiformes > Clupeidae > Alosa > Alosa sapidissima. Next base: position 14,143,307 of record NC_055970.1, read on the forward strand.
ACACACACACACACACACACACACACACACACACACACACACACACACATTATTAAGTGATGATGGGCTGTGACTCACCGTGTACACACACACACACACACACATTATTAAGTGATGATGGACTGTGACTCACCGTGTGGGGCGATGGGGCCGCTGTCCACACTCCCCCCCTCCCCCGGAGCAGAACAGTACGGGGGGGCCCACCCTGAGTCACAGTGGCAGTGATGCCTGTTATTACACACCTAACACACACACACACACACACACACACACACACACACACACACACACACACACGGAACACAATGGGGGGGAGGGCATCCTGAGTCACAGTGGCAATGATTCATTTTATTACACACCTAACACACACACACAGAACAGAATGTGTGTGTGTATGTACATGTGTGTGTGTGTGTGTGTGTGTGTGTGTGTGTGTGTGTGTGGTGTTTGTATGTGTGTGTGTATGTACATGTGTGTGTGTGTGTGTGTGTGTGTGTGTGTTTACCCCATGCCCGTGGCAGTTAGCATTGCACTCATCTGCTCTCAGGAAGGATGCATTTCGACACTCTCCTGAGAAACAGATCTACAGAGAGAGAGAGAGAGAGAGAGAGAGAGAGAGAGAGAGAGATGAGAGGAGAAATAGAGAGAGGAAGAGAGAGATGAGAGGAGGAGAAATAGAGAGATACAAAGTGAAGAGGTAGAGAGATGAGAGGAAGAGAGAGAGGGAGAGAGATCAACAGGGACAGAAGGAAGACAGAAAGAGACATGAGCATGTGCATCAGTGTCACATCACGCAAAACAAACAAACACATAAACAAACACAACAAATAGAAGTGGATGTGAGCCGAGCCAGCTTCGTCTGTTTCTTCCCATCTCTATGGCCACGGAATGTTAAATTATTCTGTAAGACAGGGGTTCTCAAACTTGTGTGGGCCGGGGACCCCTCATGGAGTGGAAAATTCTCCAAGGACCCCTCATAATCGCAACACATAAAGGCATGACTAACATGAAGTTAATTATGTAGGTGTATAGCCTTTTTTCTGTTAGATGCTTATGTTATATGTGTTTTTAAAAACATAGAGTGCTAATACCACAATAGTCATGTCAGCAAACTTTGACAGTATGTGGGATTTTTTTTAAAGGATTGTTGTTTCTTTGTCAAATGTAGGCCTATTGTGTTGAACACATAGTGTTTGCTTCACATAACTTTCATTTTTTTGGTGGTTAATTAATAATAAAGTGTTTTGACGTATTGATGTACAGATCAATTCGGCAAATACTGATACTGTAGCATTTTTCGCCATACAGTATAAGACAATTTTATATTTTGTAGCACACTTTGTCAGGGACCCCCTGAAAATGTGCTCCGGACCCCACTTTGAGAACCAATGCTGTAAGATATTAGCAATCGTCTTTGTTTGTATTCTGTAATTCATAATTAGCTTTATTTTTTTGGAAACAGTTGAATTAGTTTGATTGTGAAATTTGTTGTGCGATGTTGCTGGCTCATAAACTAGTAGTTCATAAACTGCTTATTTCTTACATGCCTGAAGTATTAGGTTCAACAGTGGTGTTTGAGGTTGCTGTGTTAAGTTCAGTTGTATGTGATCACAACACAACTCATAATCAATCAAATCAGTTTATTTTGCCATATGAGACAGGAGCTAGCCTACAGACCTGCACAGGACATTTAGCCTATTCTGTTTTAATTATATAATTCTTCTGATTATATCATCAAACGACACTCATGTTCACTTGAAACAGAGGGGCAGAAGATTGGAATGACATGAGATTGATGAGCACGAATTTCACGAGACAAATTGGAACAAACTGTTCAGGTACAATATATTCCTGCCGTTTAAACGTTGCACTTTTTTCCTTAATAGCTCTCTGGTAATTGATCTCTGGCCGTTCGTTTGTGGATGACTGTAGATAGTTATATGATATGTATGTATTTAGCCGACGTGTCCGTACACATTAGGCCAGTGGTTCTCAAACTTTTTTCAGTGATGTACCCCCTGTGAAATATTTTTTCAGCTAAGTACCCCCTAATCAGCGCAAAGCATTTTTAGTTGAGAAAAAAGACTTAAAACAGAGCGCTGTGACATCAGTGTCTAATTTATTAAACTTTGGAACCATGACTCCATCCATAAACTTCAACCACGACTCCATCGTTTAAGTTTTGACAGTGATTGACAGGTGATGGCGGGTTTCCTGACATATTTATTAAATAATTGTTTTTAAAGTATTTTGGCATGGATCTACCTTTTAACCCTAAGCTGTTTTTAGGGCATTTTCACTACCTTTATTTATAAGGATTTATTCTGATCATTGTAAGTGCCACACACACATATTATATATTGTTTTTTTTTCCAGCAGAATCTAGGTTATCCAGATCTGCCATCATTTCATGTATTAGTACTAGCATTGATTTTAATTTGATTTTTAAAGAATTAAAATATAAAAAGCGTATTATAAAAATTCTTATATTTTGATATGTATCTCACCACAGCAAGCTCCTAGCTCTTCATGCATTTCATGTGTGTGTAGGGCAGACTGTCCTGAATCTGGAAATATCATTGCCATGGTGAAGGAATTCTATGGGGCTGAGCAATTTACAGACATATGTGGTGTGTGCCTTACAGAAATAAATACCATTTTTTTATTTAGTATATTTAATGACCTTTCTGCGCTCCATATCTGTGACAAAAACTGATCTGACCTAACTTGACCCGAGTTTACGTGTTATAGCCTGTGTGTGCCTATCTGCACTCATGATTTTCTACAACTTTTTACTACATTGCCATGAACAAAGTAAAGGCAAAAAAAGGTGTTTCTTTGCTGAAAAAAATGGGATGCAATATGAGCCTTGAATTGGATGCCATGCAGGAATTTGGTAGGATCTAAAAACCGGATTATGAACATTCTTTGCCATAGAGAAACATACAATAGCGTTGGATTATAAACATGCTTTGCTACAAAAACAGACAAAAACGTGAGGTAAGTCGAGCTATATGAAGTTATTATTTTGCTGTCACTTCGTCTGTTTTATAACCCAGAAGGATGTACTTGCTATCAATGGATAGCCCTGTGTCTCCTCTTTCATCTGATATGCTTGCCATATCTATGCGTTCACGGGTTCGTGAGTAATTCAAACGAGAGTAATGGGTGCGCAGGTGAACGCAGAGAAGTAACATGGTTTAATGGTTTAATTTCATGATTTTTATTTTCATACTTTAACGTACAGACAAGTGCTTTGTCTCGTTGGAAAGCCCCACTTCTGCTCTGTCACGCAATAAAGGTTTCATCTTGCTGCGATGAACAGTTGCGGAGCAATGTAAGAGAAGAAAGGGTGTGTTTTTTGACACACTTTGCGTCAATCGGGTCCTAAGGGTTAAAATCTCACGTACCCCCTGGAGTGCCTTCACGTACCCCCTGGGGTACGCGTACCCCTATTTGAGAACCACCGCATTAGGCTACACCATAGGCCCTCTACACCATCTCTACACCATCTCTACACCACAGGCTTTATTGAGAATAAAACACTTCACAGCTGTTAACCATCACCATCCTCCAGTCCACAACCATGAGGATCTAATCAAAAAAGATAATTTGTTGTCTTTTTGCTTCCTATTGTAAAAACCCACTGCTACACTAGTGGTCGGTATCTCTCGGTAGATATTTGATTTTAAAATGTCTGTGCATCCTAACTCTGGTAGGCTAGCCTACCACTCTGCCTACGACTCCAGTTGTAAGCAAACGGTGACATGAAATTATTACGGAGGTCCAAAACCTTAATCGTTTTCATATGTTGTCACATATATCTTTGATGATGTCATAAATGTTCCCTCCAATACCATTTTGAATCTGTTTTAGTAAAAGACCACAATGCCAAATTGAATTGAAAATCTTGGAAAAATGAAACAACCAAATTGTTTTCTTTTGTTTTTGTTGTGAACATATTTATGTATAAGTGTGTAATGTATGTGGTCGGTGGTTCTGTGCTTTGCCATGAAATCAATCTGACAGCTACTGCACAAATCCTTCTCCCTCCCACATCCTTCTGTTATTATTCCCTTTGTCTATGGTAATACCACTGTAATGATCAATAGAACAGCTTCCCTTTGTCTATGGTAATACCACTGTAATGATTTGGATTGACTGTATCTCCGTCTATGGTAATTATAGATCAAATGTATCTCTGTCTTTGAAAATTGGGACAATTAGATTTTTTTTCATAATTGTGGTACATGCTCAACTATTACAATCAAAATAAACTCTCTCTCTCCCTCTCTCTATCTTTCTCCCTCTCTCTTTCATCCTCTCTCTCTCTCCCTTTCTCCCCATCTCTCTCTCTCATCCCCTCTCTCTCTCCCTCTCAATCTCTCATCCTCTCTCTTTCCCTCTCTCTTTCTCCCTCTCACTCTCCCTTTCTCTCTCTCCCTCTCAATCTCTCATCCTCTCTCTCTCCCTCTCTCTCTCTTTTTCTCCCTCCCTTTCTCTCTCTCCCTCTCAATTAAATTAAATTCAATTCAATAAGCTTTATTGGCATGAATATACATTGTACAAAGTGCCTCTGTCGCCCCTTTTCTATAGCGAGGCTATGGTCGCTGAGCCTTGTCAATAGCTTTCTATGTTTATAATTTTGAATTTGAGTTAAACATGGTGCCAATTTGTAATCAGATTTTATTAATTTAAATACATTGAGTCTACTTATTTGTTTAATTTTATCCCTCCAATTATTAATGTAATTTTCTTTCGAGTTTTTTTCTAATTGTTTTAATTTTGAAGCAATGGTTGAGTCGATTTTGTTTAGGCCATGTTTTTCAATTAGGTAATTTAGGGGATTCTTCTCTGGGTTTCCATCCCTCAGCTGGGCAGCAGTATGGTGGTATCTGCATGGTTCACTGTGTTGTAGGTGATGCCAGAATTTTGCCGCTCTTTTGTGGATATTGAGAAGGAGAGGGAATCTTCCTAATTCAACTCTACAACCCATATTCGAGCAACTTTTGTTCACTCCTAATATATTTTTACAGAACTCTAAATGAAAAATTTCAGGCTGGCTTTTGTCCCATGTTTCCAAATTGTCTTTGTATTTGGTGCCCCAAATCTCACTCCCGTATAATAGGATTGGTTTAATTACAGAATCCAACATTTTTAACCATATTTTTAACGGGGGGATTGTATTTAATTAATGATTTCCTTAAAATGTAATATGTTTTTCTTGCCTTTTCTGTTAAATCTATGATAGCTTTGTCAAATTGTCCGGTATATGAGATTATTAATCCTAGATAACAATAATGTTTCACTTGTTCTATTGATTGTTTGCCAATTGTGAAATGGTAATCGTTAGATGTTGATTGTTTTTTTTGGAAGATCATAATTTTTTATTTTTCATGATTGATTGGTAGGGCCCAAGTTGTGCTATATTCGTTCATTATATCAAGGCTTTCTTGTAGTCCCTCTGCCGATGGCGATAGTACGAGCAGGTCATCTGCAAAGAGTAGACATTTTATCTCTCTACCCAGGAGGTTAAGCCCTGGGGAAGAAGTTTTTTCTATGTTGGTGGCCAAATCATTTATATAAAGGTTAAATAAAGTCGGACTAAGACAGAAACCTTGTCTGACTCCTTTGGTCTGGTTAAAAAAATCTGTTACTTTATTATTTATTTTTACACAGCATTTGTTATTGCTATGTCTTTTATGATATTATAAGTTTTCCCCCCAATTCCACTATTAATTCATTTTAACATTAGTCCCTCGTGCCAAATTGAATCAAACGCTTTGCTGAAATCTATGAAGCAGCCAAATAATTTACCTTTTTTAATTTTATTTACATGTTCGTCAATTATTGTTTGAAGTGTATATATATGATCCGTCGTTCTATTGTTTTCTGAGAAGCCAATCTGGGATGAATTTAGGATATTATTATTTTTAATGAAGTTTGTTAATCTATTGTTTAGAATTCCACAAAAAAGTTTTCCAGGGTTGCTGCCTTGTGATATACCTCTGTAATTATTTGGATTAAATTTGTCGCCTTTTTTATGAATTGGAGTAATGTGGCTCACTTTCCAATGATCTGCAAAGTGGCCCAAAGAAAGAATCATATTGAATAATTTCAAGATTGCCTCTCTTAATTTAGTTGTGCTGTGTTTCAACATTTCATTGTAGATTCCATCACTGCCGCATGATTTTTTGTTTTTAATTCGTGCATGGTTATTGTAGAGTCTAATTGATTTCATTTATCCTTAAGTTTTTTCAATTTATATTTTAAGTTTTTTTGTTCATGATTTATTTTTTTCATACATTTTTTTTAAATGTTCTGTCCATTTTCTGCCATCCACAAGGAGGATGGAATTGTCTTTTTTAGTTTTGTTAAAGTTATTCCAGTGATCCCAAAAGGTAGCCTGGCGAGCCAGACCCACATTAAAATGTAGGGTCTGGGCACTCACCGTTCGCAGTCCGAGGGGGGGGATAATCAGTTGTCTTTCAAATTCCCTCTGCACACAATAGGACGCAATAGGATATTTGTTTTCAAGTAGCAGGGAATTCAAGCCAAACCGTTGCAACTCTGCCATCAATCATTGTTTCATGTTATCATGTTAAGCCCACCAAACGACTCTATACACTATTTCAATGTCCTGATTAAGTTTCAATTTCTGGAGCTCACAAGCCAACGGAGAGTTGCTAGACTAGCCCTAGCCGCTAGGGGCGCGTCTAGATTTCTAGGCTACCCAAAAGGTGTTTTGATCTAATGCATCTTCAATTTGTTTTAGTTGGGTCTTTACATGATTAGTTTTTTTGTGTCTTAGTAGGGATTTGTATTTCTGAAGGGTGTTATGATATTGTGATCTAATCTCTTGATTTATTGGGTCTCTGTGTTTTTTATTTGAACATATTCTCAGTTCCTATCGCAATGTTCGGCAGTCTTTATCAAACCATTTGTTTGTATTCATATTATTTATTTTTTAGTAGTATATTTTACTTTCTTTAAAGATCTTTTGGCCACTGTAGAAAAAAATGTTGTTAATCTTTCAGTAGCTAAGTTGATGTTTTCTTTATCATTTTCGAATTTGGATCATGTTTTCTATTTGGATGCAGTTTAATTGTGTTTTAAATTGTTCCAGATTGTCATCGTTCCATATGTATTTTACGGGGAGTGGGTGTAGGGCTGATGTAGATTGTTGGTGTTCAAGACGGGTTCTTTTTAAGACTAATGGTGATGTGACTATGGTCCGATAAAGGCAGCTGAGGCATCACCATGAAATAATTTATTTGATTTGGGTCTAGGTCTGTTATAACATAATCCACCACACTGCTGCCCAGGGATGAGGAGTAAGTGAATTTGCCCAGAGAGTCACCCCTTGTTCTGCCATTGACAAGGTACAGACCCAGGGTTTTACAAAGTTGTAGAAGTTCCTTGTCATGTTTATTGAGTATAGTCAAAAGTATGCCTTTGTCTCCAATTGACTTGTTGGAGTGTTGTAATATATTTTAGGCCAGATGGGTCAACATAATAAAGGTAATTTCCTGTCCGTGCATTTAAATCTCCCATTAGTAGTATTTTCCCAATGGGTTGAAATTCAGTGATACCTTTTTTTAAGATATCAAATGTATCTTCAGAGTAATATGGTGACTCATACGAAGGAATGTACAAGGCAAATAAGTAAGTGTCTTGGCTGGAGCATGTAAGCTCTTTGGAGAGTTTAAGCCATATATATGATGGTCCTTTTCTTACAATGTGAATATGTTGTTAAAGTGACTCTTTGACCCAAACTATAATTCCACCTGAGTTCCTGCCACATTTAATATTGGGGTGTTTAATAGAGGGTATATGTACAGTATATCTCTGTAGTTAAGTAAAGAATAGTTTTCCTGTCCTTTTTTAGCCCATGTTTCAAGTGCTATCAATATATCTGAGTTATTTACAATATTTACAAAATCAAGGTCTCTAATTTTCTCTCCAAATGAAGAAGAATGCATTCCCTGAATATTATAACTTGTGATTTTGAGAGAATTCATTACTATAATATTATTAGCCAGAAAATAGAAATATAGAAATCTCTCTCTCTCTCTCTCTCACCCCGTTTTCTCCACATCTGGTGCCGGTCATGACAAGGCCAGGGTCCAGTGTGTCCTCGCTGGTGTCACTGGTCTCTGCGGTCTGGTACACGTGTGTTCCCTTACAGGTGACGCGGTGCGGCCCGCTCAGCACCGTAGTGGGGATGACCACGGCGTTCCTGCTCACCGGACGCTCCGCACCGGACACACACTGGATCTTACCGCACATGGCGTCTCTGCAGCAACACACACACACACACACACACACACACTAAAGTTAAAGTTTACAGATATCTAGCAGACACTTTTTTCCAAACTGACACTGACTCGCAAAGATGGCAATCGACATACAGTACAGTACACACACACACACATACAGTACAGTCTGTGTGCGTGTGTGTGTGTGTGCGTGTGTGTGTGTGTGCCAGGGTTTCCGTTGTCCGGTAATTGGACAAAACGTCCGCCTAAAATGTAGGCCTATACTAAAGCAAGAATACGTGCGTTGGCTATGTTTTAAAGGTACAGGCTCTACCGAAAGTTATTAAACAACACGCATATGCTGAATTTCAAATAGGAAGCGCACGCTTAAAACATCCATTAAACGACGAAGGAATGAGTGAGACGGTTCAAACATGGCCAGGCCTGGCCCAGGCAGACTAGCCTTAAAAGATTTTTCAGAGGCCAGACGCGATGGATTATGGTAAATCGGTAATGCCTGAAGCCTCAGATGTCTGGTCAGCTCCACCACCACCAGAGAAAAAGCCGAAGTGTCAGGCGTATCTGTTGGAATCAGTAACGTTGGAAGTGGAGGTGTGGAGGGTGCGGCCGCACTAAGACACTTGTCATTTTTCGTGTAGACAGACCCATAGCTACACTGGATATGCAACTGTGTTCTGTTGCCAGAGCATGCTTTCTCTGTCTATGATCAGCAGGGTTAGGGCCTCCTCGACAAGGAGATTGCTGGTCCGTGGATAATTTGCGGCACAATCAAATGTTATCATTGAACTGCAGACCGAAAGAAAAAGAAACTAAACATTTTCCAGAATAGGAAATAAATCAATTTGTTATCAAATAAAGAGGCATAGCATTAGGGGGTAGTGGTGTGAGCGCTCATTCAATGTGTGTGCACATCTGCGCAAGTGAAACTGTTGAACCACTGGAGATAGCGTGGGTAGCAGCAACGAACAACATAGCCAATTTAAAACAACAAACAAAGCGGATTTTTGCTGTCCATGAAAACAGCATAGATACTGGCTAGATCTTTGAATTGACACTAGTTAATGTTTAATTAACATGTTGCATTCTATAGAGCCTGATTATGTCATTCTTTAAGCTACATAGCCTGTCTCCAGTTTTCATCAACTTGACTAATTAGGAAGCGATAATAGGATATTTGACCGGCATATCATCAAAATGTCCGGAAAACGAAACCTGATCACTTTGATCGGCACCATTTCCAAGCGGAAACTCTGGCGTGTGCGTGTGCGTGCATGTGTGTATATGCGTGTGCGTGTGTGTGTGTGTGTGTGTGTGTGTGTGTGCGTGTGTGCGTGCGCCCTCACCTGTGACTGCACTTCCTGTATTTTCCCTGCAAGTCTTTGCCACAGTTTCCATACTGATCTCCAGCCTGGTTCACCTCAGTGAAACACACCTCGGGAGCAACACGCGCACCTACACACACACACACACACACACACACACACACACACACAGACATCAGTTAAACACACCTCGGGAGGAACACGCGCACCCACCCACCCACACACACACACACACACACACACACACACACACACGCGCACCCACACAGACATCAGTTAAACACACCTGGGGAGGAACACGCGCACCCACACACACACGCACCCACCCACACACACACACACACACAGACATCAGTGAAACACACCTCGGGAGCAACACACGCACCTACACACACATACACACACACAGACATCAGTGAAACACACCTCGGGAGCAACATGCGCACCTACATACACACACACACACACACACACACACACACACAGACATCAGTGAAACAGACCTCCTGCCTTTCCTATCTAAAGTTATTGAACGAGCAGTCTCCAAACAGGTCTCTGACTTCCTTTCACAGAACAACCTCCAGTCCGGCACTCTCAACCTCCAGAGTGGCAGCATGTCGAGGTAGCTCTGTGTCTTTGTGTTTTTTTACCGTCTTTTGTTTACTTTTTACTTTACTTTTTATTCTATCCTATGGATATGGATCTATTACAATGCTCCAGCGGCAGCAAACTTGCGTACACAAGGGATCAGCTGCTTGCACTACGACGGAATGCTGATAGTGTTCACGTAAACATCCCAGAGGAACTGTGGTGCTTTTGGGGGTGCAGAGCGGGAGTTAAAGTGAGGACGAGGCGTCTGGAGAAGAAGTGGCGATACAAGCCCTCAGTTCCTTCAATGGTTATGGGAAACGTGAACTCACTGGCCAACAAGACTGACAAACTGGCTGCCCTGGTAAGAAATCAGAAGTTGTACAGGGATTGTAGTTTGTTATGCTTTACGGAGACGTGGCTAACAAGCCATATCCCTCCGGCGAACGTTGAGCTGCCCGGCTTCAGTGTAGCTCGTTTGGAAAGAGACTATAAACTTTCTGGCAAAAAGAAGGGAGGTGGACTGGTGCTATACATAAACAACAGATGGTGCAATCCCGGACATGTTACAGTGAAGGAGACTGTATGCTGTAAGGATGTGGAGCTACTAGCGGTCAGTCTACGACCATACTACATGCCGAGGGAGTTCTCGCACGCCATTGTCTGTGTTTATGTTCTGCCACAAGCCCTCCCGGACACAGCGTGTGACGTCATTCACTCTACAGTCGCAAGGCTCCAAACTCAACACAGTGATGCCTTCTTTGCGATCTCTGGTGACTTCAACCACATTACACTGGATTCCACCCTCACAAACTTCTACCAGTTTGTTGACTGCCCAACTAGGAAAAACACAGTGCCACCCCCCTTCCCCCACTGGGGAAGTCGGACCACAACCTCATTCATCTTCAGCCAATGTACAGGCCAAAAGTTCAGAGGCTACCAATTGCCACTTGCACCTTCAGGAAGTAGACACCAGAAGCGGATGAGGCTCTGATACTGTAACACTGTACTGTAATACTGTAACACTCTCCAGTCAGACTGCTGACTGGAGAGTGTTACAGAATGGAGAGGTCACACATTGCACTACTGACTATCTGAACTTCTGTATGGACATTTTTGTTTCCACAAGGACTGTACGCTGCTATCCAAATAACAAGCCTTGGATAACCAGTAATGTCAAGACCCTTCTCAATAGGAAAAAGATGGCGTTTAAAGAGGGGGACATGGCAGAGCTGAGGCGATTACAGGGGGAACTCAAGAATAAGCTTAAAGAGGCTAAGGAGGACTACAGAAGGAAGATGGAACAGAAGTTGCAGGAGAACAACATGAAGGAGGTGTGGGACAGTATGAAGTCCATCACTGGCCTTAAGAAGAGCAGCAGCTCTGTGGAGGGAGACCTGGACAGGGTGAACCAGTTGAACCACTTTTACAACAGGTTTGATTGCCCTGCACCAGCTCCAGACACTGCTCTTGTTTGCGTGCCTGCCCTACCCCCACCTCCCAGTCTCTCCAGCTCTGCATCCAACGATCTGAGCCCCCATCACCCACGCCCTGCCCCGTCTGATGCCTCCTTGCCTGTGCCTGTTGAGGTGTCCACGACCCTGGCAGCCTTGACAGGGACATCAAGGAGGTGGTCATCCCCCAGCCCCCACCCCCACACCACCTCATTACCAGTGCAACACCCCCACCATCACTGGATATTGCACTCCTCCCACACATGGCGACCACGAACAACGAGGTGACAACGACTTCAGTCAACAGCCATCAGACACATAGACCCCAGATGCACTCCCCCTCCCCTCCCCTCCCCCCTCCATCATCACTGCAGATCAGGCTATCGCACCCCTCCCCCACATGGTGACCACGAGCAGTGCAGCAACAATGGCTTCAGTCAACAGCCATCAGTCTCTAGCCACACGACAACCCGCTCAGAAGCACCCCTCCTCCTCCTCCCCCTCATCATCACGGCTGGTCAAGTCAGTTATCAGGTAGACACTTCACCCTCTGAAGGCAGCCGGGCCTGACAGACTGTGTCCAAGGCTGCTCAGGGCCTGTGCTGCTGAACTGGGAGAGTCACTGAAGCACATCTTCAACCTGAGTCTCCGTCTCAGACGAGTCCCAACACTGTGGAAGACATCATGTCTTACCCCCGTCCCTAAGAAGCCACACCCAAGTGAGCTTAATGACTACAGGCCTGTTGCTCTAACATCACACGTGATGAAGACAATGGAGCGACTGGTCTTGTGCATACTCAGACCCCAAGTACGCCAGGCACTCGACCCGCTACAGTTTGCATACCCGGAAAAAGTGGGTGTTGATGATGCCATCACTTATCTCCTACACAGGACACATTCTCACCTAGACAAGGATAAAAGTGCTGTGAGAATCATGTTCTTTGATTTCTCAAGTGCTTTTAACACCATCCAACCCCTCAGGCTGGGAGACAAGCTCTTGCAGATGGGTGTGGACGCTCACCTGGTATCCTGGATTACAGATTTCCTGACCGAGCAGCCACAGTTTGTTAGATTGAAGAACTGTCTCTCAGACACTGTGATTAGTAGCACCGGAGCTCCACAGGGAACTGTGCTGATGATACTGCAATTGTGGGGCGTGTCAGGGATGGGCAGGAGGATGAATACAGAAGCCTGGTGGAGAACTTTGTGCAGTGGTGCAAACTCAACCACCTCCAACTCAACACTTCGAAGACCAAGGAGATGGTGGTGGACTTCCGCAGGTCTAAGCCCACTCTGCTACCAGTCTCCATTGATGGGGTCAATGTGGATGTTTTACCAGTCTGTTGTTGCCAGCGTCCTCTTCTATGCTGTGGTATGCTGGGGAGGAAGCACACAGAAGAAGGATGCTGGGCGACTAGACAGGCTGGTAAGGAAAGCTGGCTCTGTCGTGGGAGCCGCACTGGAGTGCATCACTTCAATATCAGATAAAGGACCCTGAGCAAACTGATCAACATCTTGGACAATGAATGTCATCCACTCCACAGCACTATTATAAAGCAAAAAGCTTGATCAGCTGGAGACTTCACTCACTGCCATGCACAACTGAAAGTCTGAGGAAGGCATTTGTCACCAGGGCCATTGAACTGTTCAATGCTTCACTAAAGGAAAGAGGAGAGATAGACTTCTCTGCATAGTCTGTCTGCCTTTCCACCCTCTCCATGTTTGAGTACTGACTGCCCACTACTGTTTTTCTACTGTTTTACCACTGTCCACAGCCCAATGTTTTACTACTGTTTTACTGCTACACTGTTTTTCATGCTATATTAGCACACATGACCAATGGCGTCTACTACAATACTGAATGGCTGTAACCCTATTACCTCAACCTATTCTTGCACTGACATAGTTTTTATATTACCTTGTCTACATTATACATTACTCTCTTATTTGTCCATATTATTTAGAACTACAGGCCAGTCCCGGCCCTGTCACTGCAAGCGTCTCATGCTTGATCATCCTCAAGCACACTGTGGATTTTTATTTAATTTATATAGTATATTTAGTATTTAGTTTTGTTATTTTTTCTTACCTTCTACTGTCTCTATTGTACAGTGGAGTTTTGCTATATGTATATACTTATATTTACCCTTTCTGCTGTAAGTGCCTGTTGTGTGTGATGTCTGTATGCTACTGAGACCTTGAATTTCCCCTTGGGGATCAATAAAGTATCTATCTATCTCATCTATCTATCTATCCTGGATCCAAATCAGTCTGGGCTCAAAAGCGGCCACTCTAACGAAACGCTGTCTGTAACAAAAGCCTTAAAGGAAGCCAGGGTGAGCGCTCGGTCATCAGTACTCATTCTGTTTGACTTATCAGCTGCCTTTGACACGGTTAAATCACCGCATCCTTCTCTCTAACATGGGAATCTCCGGCTCTGCTCTCTCCTGGTTTGAATCCTACTGTACCTCACAGGACGCTCGTTTAACGTATCATGGCTTGGACAGCTGGCTGCACCTCACTATCTCACCACAGTGGTCCCCCGGGGTTCAGTGCTGGGCCCCCTTCTCTTTGCTATCTACACCCCCTCCTTGGGACAGATTATCCGTTCGCATGGCTTCTCATACCACTGCTATGCAGACAACACACAGCTCTATCTGTCCTTTCCACCTGATGCCCCCTTGGTTTCAGCACGGATCTCGGATTGCCTCTCAGACATAGCTACATGGATGAAAGCACACCACCTCCAGCTTAACCTCTCAAAAACTGAACTGCTTGTCCTCCCAGCTAAACCTACCATACATCATGACATCAACATCAAATTTGACTCCCTGTCTGTTTTACCTACCAGGGCTGCAAGAAATGTAGGAGTCGTGCTCGACAACTAACTAACATTCTCTGATCATACTGCCTCGGTCGCCCATTCATGCCGTTCGCACTCTACGACATACGGAAAATCAGGACTTACTTGACTCAAGATGCTACCCAACTCCTGGCAATAGTCATCTCACGACTTGAATACTGCAACGCCCTCCTGACAGGTCTCCCAGCCTGTATAGTGAAACCCCTTAAGATGATTCAGGACGCGGCGGCGCACCTGGTCTACAATCAACCCAAAAGGGCACATGTTACCCCACTGCACATCCAGCTACACTGGCTACCTATGGCGGCCCGCATCAAATTCAAGGCTCTACCTTGCCTACAAAGTAGTCTCCGGTTCTGCTCCCACCTACTTGAATGCCCTCATACAGATATACGCTACCTCTAGACCGCTGCGCTCCTCAGACAAACGACATCTAGCTCTGCCACCGCTACGCTTAGGCCAATCCAAACTTTTCTCATCTGTTGTTCCTTATTGGTGGAACACACTGCCAGTTCCTACAAGGGCAGGGTCATCCCTCTCCATCTTCAAAAAACTCCTGAAGACTCAGCTCTTCAGAGAACCTCTCCTCTCATAGCACTACGTACAACTAGTCTTGCTGATCCTAGCACTTACCACCTGTCTAGAACTGACACTCGACTGTAAAAACAGCA
>NC_055970.1:14160983-14175983 GCF_018492685.1 Alosa sapidissima
AAACGGCTCTGACGGCAGTATCTTTGTACCATGGGATGTCGTTTTCAAATATTGCCCGTCAACATCGCATTTTATTATTGTTGTTTTTATGTGTTGTGTGGTTTTTTTATATGAACATAAAAAAATGCGTTGGTCTCGAGGACTCTGAAATTACGAGTCCTTCTCCTCCCACTGTGGTCCGAGACCGAGTCAAGAGGGAGTCTTTGAAGGAACAAGTCCAAGACGAGTCCGAGACCGGACTCGAGTACTACATCACTACACACCTCCTCCTCTGCGCAGACGCACTGCTCCCATCCCAAACACACACTCACACACACATTTCTTCCTCTCCGCCGTCGCACTCCTCCCATCACAAACACACACACACACACACACACACCTCCTCCTCTCCGCAGTCGCACTCCTCCCATCACACACACACACACCTCCTCCTCCTCTCCGCAGTCGCACTCCTCCCATCACACACACACACACCTCCTCCTCCTCTCCGCAGTCGCACTCCTCTCATCACACACACACACACACACCTCCTCCTCTCCGCAGTCACACTGCTCCCATCACACACACACACACACACACACACACACACACACACACACACACCTCCTCCTCCTCTCCGCAGTCGCACTGCTCCCATCACACACACACACACACACACACACACACCAGTGTTTCCCATACGTGAACTAATCTGTGGCGGGGCGCCACGAAATCAAAACCGGCCGCCACACATTAATATTCTATGTTGTACTATTTAAATTAAATTAAAGATAAGATAAAATCCTTTCATTGAGCTGCGCTTTTCACAACATAGTTTAGCCTCCTCAATGTAGGCCTACTAAGTTAAGTTATGCAATCAAACAGTATCTCAAAGCTAACGTTAGAATACTGTTTGGATGTCGAGTTTAGCATGCTTACTTACAGCTGCTTGTCAATTTCAATACTCATGCAGGGCTGGTTAGTTGGTAAGTGGTTAGTTAATGATATTTTGTGAGCTTATCTAAAGTGAGGACTTTCTATGCCTTGCAACACATTTTCAAATGAGTTGTAAAGATTACATTCACATTCATTAATTTGACGTACACATGTCAATTAAATTGAAGGCTATTGACATAACAGTGAAAGCCGGGAATCAAACCCCCAACTTTTCAGGCTACTGCATGCTAATCCAGCTCCTTATCCACTACACTACCTTGGCCCAGATAAAAACCCCTACAACTATGCAAGAGTTTCTGTTTTCTTCTACTACACACTGTTATTAAACATCTGTAAACTATTATTAAATGCTGTATTCTTCGTTTGTAAAGCATTATTCCTACATTAATTCTCATCTGTAAATCACACACACACACAGTTAAAAATGGTTTGTTCATAGTAAACATGCATATCTATATTATTTTTTAATTGACTGTTGTAATTCTACTGGACAGAGGTAGTGTAGTGGATAGGGAGCCGGGTTAACATGCAGTAACCCATAAAGTTGGGGGTTCAAGCCCCGGCGTCCACCAATGTGGCCTTGCCCTTTAATTTCATTGACATGTGTAAGCCACTTTGGGTGAAAGTGTCGGCTAAATTAATAAATGCAAGTATAAACTTTATAATTCATTTGTAAATGTGTTGCAAGGCATAAAATGTCCTCACTTTAGATGAGCTCACAAAATATCATTAACTAACCACTTGTAACTCCTGAGTTGATCATGAATTATAGTATTAGGAAGTGGTTTATAAAATATGTATCTTCACCCTAACTAATCATTAGTGCATGTGTATGTAACAACTGTTAAATAATGGAAATATTACTTCATCAAAAACATATTATTGCATCATTTATTAAGTATTACCAATAATGTATACATATTTTAGATATAGGCTTATTTACTATGAACAAACTATTTATAACTGTGTGAACAAATGCTTTACTGATGATAAATGAGAAATTACTAATGATGAACAAACCATTAACTAATAAGTAACAAAGGCTTCATAAATTATGAATTGTGTGTAGTTATTATAAAGTGTTACCAAAACGTTATGAATTGCATCCACACACCAGCAGCCTTTTAACTGTGTTACAAATGCAAGGGTTCCCTCATGAACGTCTTAAAGGGACAGGCACTCAATTAGACCTATACACTCCCAAGACAATATAACCCCCCACCCCCCAGTCATGCTACCGCCACAAATTCATACAAATTCTGTGGGAAACACTGCACACACACACACACACCTCCTCCTCTCCGCAGTCGCACTCCTGTCATCACACACACACACACACACCGTCTCACCGGCATTGGGCTCTCCCTCAGCCACGCCCCCTTCTCACTCTCCACTCAATCAATATCATCGCGCTCAATCCCCAGCCTATTAGTCCTCACCTGTTCATGGTTTTGAGCTCGTTAAGCCACCTTTAAAAGCCTGCTCCAGTCCCCAGTCTTTGTCTGACCTCGTCTCTACCTGACATACGGACTCTGTAGTGTGTTATTACCTACACATTGTTGTTGTGAACTCCATCGGCTTTCTCCAGTTTGAGCTCTTTAATCTTCTGAGCTTTGGACTTCTGTGTTTAGTTATCAGTTTTGTTTAGTATTCTCCTGAGTTTTGATGTCCCTGGATTTTTGGACACTGCTTGTTTTGCCTTTTTGCCCTGGGATCTTCTGTGTTTTGGATACTTCTGTGTCAGAGCTACCTTTTCAAATTAAAACCCGCCTGTTGATGTCAGTCTATGTCAAGAGTCTGAGTCCGTGACACACACACACACACACACACACACACCTCCTCCTCTCCGCAGTCGCACTGCTCCCCCTCCTCCAGGTATCCGTTGCCACAGCGCGCCCCCCCCAGGCGGACTCCAGGGTCGGGGGGGTTGAACAGACACTTGCCCCCAGAGCTCAGGAAGCGCTGCAGCTCACGCTGGTTACACACATTAAACACACGCGGGAAAGGAAACCTGCACACACACACACACACACACACACACACACACACACACCAGATATACATTAGCACACAGGATCAGAGCTCTACCCAGAGTAGAATACACACACACACAAACACACACACAAACACACACACACATAGACACCCACACACACACACACAGACACCCACTCACCCACACAAACCCAGACATGCACACACACACACCCACACACACTCACCCTGTAGCTGCTGCCATGATGCAGCCTCCCTGGTCTGGGTTCTCCCGGCAGCAGCTGGGGCTGTCGTGGCTCATGCCGAAATTATGACCCAATTCATGGGCCAGCGTAGCAGCCACCCCAAACACACTCTCAGAGTGGTCCTGTACACACACACACACACACAGATATACACACCCCAAACACACTCTCAGAGTGGTCCTGTACACACACACACACAGCATTGTAGCATTCCACCATACGTAGCAATACACCATAAGTAGCATTACACCATACATAGCTATACACCATACATAGCAATACGTAGCATTACACCATACATAGCCATTACTCCATACGTAGCATTACACCATACATAGCAATACGTAGCATTACACCATACTGTACATAGCATTACACCATACGTAGCTATACACCATACGTATACACCATACGTAGCATTACACCATACGTAGCATTACACCATACATAACAATACGTAGCATTACACCATACATAGCTATACACCATACGTAGCATTACACCATACGTAGCATCACACCATACGTAGCATTACACCATACGTAGCATTACACCATACATAGCATTACACCATACGTAGCATTACACCATACGTATACACCATACGTAGCATTGCACCATACGTAGCAATACACCATACGTAGCATTACACCATACGTATGACCATACGTAGCATTACACCATACGTAGCATCATAAGTAGCCATTACACCATACGTAGCCATTACACCATACGTAGCATTACACTATACGTAGCATTGCACCATACGTAGCTATACACCATATGTAGCATTACACCATACGTAGCATTACACCATACGTAGCAATACACCATACGTAGCATTACACCATAAGTAGCCATTACACCATACTGTACGTGCCATTACACCATACGTAGCTATATACCATACGTAGCATTACACCATACGTAGCCAATACACCATATGTAGCCATTTGT
This sequence comes from Alosa sapidissima, assembly GCF_018492685.1. Taxonomy (NCBI): domain Eukaryota; kingdom Metazoa; phylum Chordata; class Actinopteri; order Clupeiformes; family Clupeidae; genus Alosa; species Alosa sapidissima. The sequence continues at coordinate 14,165,117 of NC_055970.1, forward strand.
AATTGGCTGACAGAACTGAGATGCTATCCACAATATTCATGAGCCAACATGGGTTTTAATGTGATGTTAGAACATGCCTGACGCATCGTAAGCCACGTAAAAGTAAACATATTTTTTCTATCAATCATGTATTATATAGAATATCCATATTGAGTGCAGAATTATCAACATTTCGAAAAGAAAGAAATGTAAGTTGAAAAAGTTATTATGTAAACAGAATGGACAGAAGATGACAAAGAAGGTTTCATAAATAAGGTGAATATCATTGGTTAGCAGAACAGGAGATGCTATCTTATTGGTTGTCTTACTGAATTGACTCCTCCTGATTGGTACTCGGAACACATGGACTTCAGTGGAGCCAATCCGATGGTGGTGCCCTGAAAGGACCCGCCCCTGCACACACAACAACAACAACTCAACTCATCACATGTATGCAGCACTTCATCAAGCACCCAAAGCACTGAAGGAAGCACCTCACTAACCACCACCAATGTGTAGCACCCACCTGGAGAACCTCACTAACCACCACCACCCACCTGGGGGATGCACGGCAGCCATTATACGCTAGAACACTCACCACACACCAGGTAATGAATGAATGAGCCAAAAACAAATCCCAGAGAACGGTCAAACTCGGTACACATGTGTTATTAACCCCTAGGTTCATTTTGCGCCAGAATTGTCCTTTAAACTAAGTAGTTTTCCCAGGAGATTTCCCATCCAAGCACTAACCAAACCCACACCTGCTTAACTTCTCTAACCAAACCCACACCTGCTTAGCTTCTCTAACCAAACCCACACCTCCTGAACTTCACTGACCAAACCCACACCTGCTTAACTTCAGTCATTTAGCAGAGACAGGGCACCCCCCCCACACACACACACACAAACATGCACACACATACACAAACACAAACACACGGGTGGGCAGGTGTGCTACGCATATCATAAACAGTGTATTGTGATTGGTCAGTCAGCACTGAGTTGGTTATGATTGGTTGGTGCGGATGGACTCATGATGAGCTGGGTGTTGTGATTGGTCAGTGCGGTACTCATGTGATGAGCTGGGCATTGTGATTGGTAAGTGCGGTACTCACGTGATGAGCTGGACGTTGTGATTGGTGAGTGCGGTACTCACGTGATGAGCTGGGCGTTGTCGTTGGGCAGGAGCGGCAGCTTTCTCCGTCTCCAGGAGAGGAAGGAGCTCAGTGTGGTGAATGGGTTCTCGGACACATCGATCTGATCTCCAGAGTTCCACACCTCCAGACCCGTCACTGCAACACGCACTCCCACCGCCTTGTAGTACTAACACACACACACGCACGCACGCATGCACGCACGCACGCACACATACACACACACACACATACACACACACACACACACACACAAACACACACAGACAGACACACAAACACACACACACAAACAAAAACACACACACACACACACACACACAGACATGCACTCACGCACACACAGACACACGCACGCACGCACACACACACACACACACACACACACGTCACCGCAACACGCACACCCAACGCCTTATAATACTAACACAAAACAAGTGTGTGTGAATCTGTGTGCGTGTGTGTGTGTGTGTACGTGTGTGTGTGTATACATGTGTGTGTACGTGTGTCTGTGTGTGTGTGTGTACATGTGTGTATACGTGTGTACGTGTGTGTGTGTGTGTGTACATGTGTGTATACGTGTGCACGTGTGTGTATGTGTGTGTATACATGTGTGTGTATGTGTACATGTGTGTGTGTGTATACGTGTGTTAATGTGTGTGTGTACGTGTGTTAACATGTGTGTACGTGTGTTGACGTGTGTATACACCCAGATAGCAAGAGGCTGGCGGAGCACTGTCGGTCCATTGGGGGCATAGCTGGCGGTCCGCTGGCATTTTGCTCATTGGTTCTCTGGCGGTCGGCTGGCGGGTTGCAGACAAATTGCCCAAATCTTGCCACTATTGGTCTAAAATCTTTTTCATTTGTTCAGTTATACTCCATATATAATTGTATTAACTTTTCTTAATATTCATGACAAGTTAAATTTAAAGAGATGGTGGTCCAACGGCGGACCACAAGTGGCACGCCACCGGCGGCATACCACCAGCGGTCCGCTATCTGCCAATCTGATTTTGCTATCTGGGCATGTGTGTGTATGTGTGTTAACGTGTGTGTGTACATGTGTGTGTGTATGTGTGTTAACGTGTGTGTATACATGTGTGTGTACGTGTACATGTTCTTGAATTTCCCCTTGGGGATCAATAAAGTATATATCTATCTATCTATCTATCTATCTATGTACGTGTACGTGTGTTTGTGTGTGTGTGTGTGTGTGTTTGTGTGTGTGTTAACGTGTGTGTATACATGTGTGTGCACGTGTATCTGTACATGTTTGTGTGTGTGTGTGTGTGTGTGTGTGTGTGTCTTACCTTGTCCACATAGTTTGCAGCTTCCATCAGTGTCATCTTCACTTTCTCTCTGTCCTGGCCCCGCTTCACAAACTTACACACACACACACACAATTGTAAATTATCGAACGTCACATATACGTCCCGTATGTCCAACCTCTTACGTGTATGTATCATTTAATATTCATTTCTATACAAACCAAGACGGTGGATTCCTAAAGAAACGCAAGCACCCACACCATAAGTGTATCTAAATTAGCTATGTACCACGTAGAAGAGCTGTAAACAGTGTTGTAAGGCTGCGTGTACAAATCCGCTTGGAGTGTGTTGTTGTTTGTAAGGTGCTGTTTATAAGGTGTTGTTGATTTTAAGGTGTTGTTGTTTGTAAGGTACTGTTTATAAGGTGTTGTTTTTAAGTGTTGTTGTTTATAATGTGTTGTTTTTTTCAAGTGTTGTTGTTTGTAAGGTGCTGTTTCTAAGTGTTGCTGTTTGTAAGGTGTTGATGTTTTTAAGTGTTTGTTTGTAAGGTGCTGTTTATAAGGTGTTGTTTTTAAGTGATGTTGTTTGTAAGGTGCTGTTTATAAGGTGTTGTTGTTTTTAAGTGTTGGTGTTTGTAAGGTGTTGTTTATAATGTGTTGTTGTTTTTAAGTGTTGTTGTTTATAATGTGCTGTTGTTTTCTGACCTCTGCGTGGTCGGCCACCAGCAGCAGCTCCACGTATTTCATGTTCCGACTGATGTCCCTCCGCTCCTGTGGAGCAGCAACCATCATTACCCTGCATGCACCTCACCAGTATTACCCAACATGCACCTCACCACCATTACCCAGCATGCACCCCACATTATTACCCAACATGCACCTCACCAGCATTACCCAGCATGCACCTCACCATCATTACCCAACATGCACCTCACCATCATTACCCAACATGCACCCTACATCATTACCCAGCATGCACCTCACCAGCATTACCCAACATGCACCTCACCATCATTACCCGACATGCACCTCACCATCATTACCCAACATGCACCTCACCAACATTACCCAACATGCACCTGCACCTCACTACCATTAAAGCATAACTTCCATTATTATTCCACCAGGCAAGTTAACAAACTAACATTAAATAAGAGGCTGACAGACTCACAGTCACATCAGATATTATTGTTTGGCTCTTATCACAACTCAAACTATGACTGAGATTGATCAGTTTGCAACGATCCTTTGATGCCTCCTTGTCATGTTACACAGACACCTTCCTGAGTATTTTAGCCTCGTTAGCATTTAAAGTAGCACAGTGTAGCTCTTTAGCCCTACATGAATAACTTCTTTTGATGCTACCCTAACTTATAATGCAGAGAATGTATGACATAGCCGATGTGTGCCCAGGACGCCTGGTGAACTGAACGCCTGAACACCTGGTATTCCATGCACTTAAGGCCCAGAATGCCTGGTATTGCATGCACTGAACGCCAGGTATTGGATGCACTGAACGTCTGGTATTGGATGCACTGAACGTCTGGTATTGGATGCACTGAACGCCAGGTATTGCATGCACTGAACGTCTGGTATTGGATGCACTCAGGGCTGTAGTCAAGACCACCTTTGTCGAGTCCAAGACAAGTCCAAGACCAGGACTAGTCGAGACCAAGTCAAGACCGAGTCCAAAGAGGTTCGAGTCCAAGACAAGACCGAGTCCAAAAAGGTTCGAGTCCGAGTCAAGACCGAGTCCAGGATAGGAAAAAAAGTCTTGTGCATGACAGTATCAAGACAATCATTTTGGGTTATTATTATTATTATCTAAAAGCAAAAACAGTGTGAACACACCCAGGATTTGTAAGTGTAGCCATTCCCCTTCTCCAATATTATTATAGGGCTGTCAAACGATTCAAAATATATATTTTGAAATGAATTAATCTCGATTAACCGCAATTAAAAAGTTCCTAAAGACTAAAGCTTCAACATAAATCACAAAATTAATGAGTAACCACAAAGGTAAAAGTAAAACACTTTTATATTATTTAAATGATAATACTGACACAGTAATTGTGTTTTAAAGTATTCATTTCTTAAGAAATACTACACATATGATGCTGTTTAACTCATTTGTAAATGGTGCACTGTTACTTTAAGCCCATTGTGGCCACGTTCTCATAATGATCTTTTTTTTACCAGCTCCATTGAAATATAGCCTATAGCTAGTCCACAAGCTCTAATATTGTTTGTACCACATGTATTGTACAATATTAACAATGATAAGCATGATATTAAGTTGGTATAAACAGTTTTCATTCCTTTGGAAATAGAAGCATGTAATGACATGATGCTAGCTAGACATTTTCTGTTTGCAATTAAAAGTGAATGATGAGCCTGAGCCAGTCACCTAGCTATCTGAATGGAATGTGTTTCAATCGGCATAATATGTGCTTCATGTAAACAAATTATTGAAGACTTCAAGACTCACCAGTTCCATTACACAAAGGCAAAGACAACTCTTCATATTTTTGTCCATTTTTCAAATCACAGTGAGTGCAGCCTACATACATGTTTATAACTGGTCAGTAGTGGAAATCGGATAAATCCGCAATCTCCTCTAACCTCGTCTTTGTTGCCTTCCTTTTATAATTTTCTTATATTAAAAAGGAGATATCAATTATCATCAACAACGACAAGCCAGCTGGAGCCTGCCAATCGTTTTCTCTCCTTCTTGTGTGCGTTCAGACGCGCTCTTAATTAAATGGAGTAGCATACGTTCAAGTTGGATCTTAATGGAGAGGAGCCTAAAAAGTATCATCTTTATGTAACTGTTGCAGTTGGTGCATTTTGACATTGTAAACGTTATCTAACAAGAGTGAAAAGCAGTTTGCAGTAAAGCTACTATTTGGCTAAATGTTGGTTCCTCTTTATCTTCAGCTAACTCCACAGACAGTAAAATAAACTCTCAGGCTTGCGGTTTTAGGTTTTGCGGCTTCCGTTACGTGACATCAGCCCCCCACAAAGGTAAACACTATTGAGTTAATATTTTGTAACGCATTATGTATTTCAAAATGAATCGCGGCGATTAACACGTTAATTTTGATGGCCCTAAAGACACCTGGACTCGGTCGAGACCAAAAGCCATATTTGGCAAGACCAGTGGCCGAGACCGAGACAAGACCAAGTCCAAATACTAGCGAGTCCGAGACAAGTCCGAGACCATAGAAAAACGGTCTCGAGTCCGGACTCGAGTACTACAGCCCTGGATGCACTGAACGTCTGGTATTGGATGCACTGAACACCAGGTATTGAGACCTTTCCGTCAGCTTTTAGGTTCCACTTTAGTACTTAAGGGATTTGAAAACTGACGCCAAAGGGAATGAATACCATAACCCAATCCTAACCCCTGACCCTAACCCAATCCTGACATTAACCCAATCCTGACCCCTGACCCCTGACCCTAACCCAATCCTGACCTTAACCCGGGCTCCAGGAAGTTCATCATCATTTCCCATCATGCACCTCACCACCACTCACCCTGCCGACGTGGTGTGGATGGGCCATTCCACCAATCAGCTCTGTCAGCTGCTCTGTGTATCGCTGATCACCATGGTGATGATGACAGGTTCCTACTGACAGCTTCTCAGCACAGAGGGCGTGTCCCCACGGCTCCGTCTGATTGGCCAGCGGCTCGATGATGTATCTGACACTGGAGTTCAGTGAGATCACACCCCTGGGAAGACAGCCACACACTGCATCAGCTGCATCATAAGAACACATACACACACACTCTCTCTCACACACACACACGCACACACACACACACACACACACACACACACACACACACACACTCTCACACACACACACACTCTCTCTCACACACACACACATACACTGTATCAACTGCATCATAAGAACACACACGCACACGTACACGCACACACACACATACACTGCATCAACTGCATCGTAAGAACACACACACACACACACACACTGCATCAACTGCATAGTAAGAACACACACACACACACACACACACTGCATCAACTGCATCATAAGAACACACACACATACACTGCATCAACTGCATCGTAACAACACACACACACACACACACACACTCCATCAACTGCATCGTAAGAACACACACACACACACACTGCATCAGCTGCATCATAAGAAGACACACACACACACACACACACACACACACACTGCATCAGCTGCAGGGCTCCAGAGTAACTCTTTGCTTAGTTGCACTGGTACGCCTAACTTTTTTATTTAGGTGCACCAGCACAAAATTTAGGTGCACTCAAATTTTCATCGCGGCGCATTTAACGTCACGATTTCAAGGTCATCTTTTTATCACTCTCCATATACATTCAGTGTCTGAGCTGTTGTCACGAGCATGGACCGGGAATGAACGTATTGATTTGATTTGGGGCCCCCACCACCTTGACGCCATCAGTAATATTGAATACTGTGTGATCGTTCAAAGTGTGTGTTAGCATTAAATTGAACTGGGGAACACAGGGCCCTGGGACGCACACTTCACAATGGCCATGTGCTTCCTTTCCAAAAGTAAACAATGTCTCCATGACTACAGGGATTAATATATTTCAAAGACGCTGTATAGTGTTATTACATACTACAAATGTGTATGTGACAATCTTGATCATTAGAAGCACAAGGTGTTGTTCGCTTAGCGTAGCAGACAAAGCTAGCAGACGTTGCCCATTTCCCCCCAGTTTTCAGATTTAATTTGGTGGTTATTTTTGTACCCATAATTGTTGACTGAAGTTTTTCATGATTTTCAAGTATCAGAATTACGAGTTTCGATGCAGTTTTTAAGCTGTATGGTCATTGTTTATCTCGGGTGAGCAGACGCTCTCTTTTCCCCGGACACATCCCCTTAGTCACAATAGTGTGTGTGTGTGTGTGTGTGTGTGTGTGTGTGTGTGTGTGTGAGTGTGTGTGTGTCAAGGTCAAGGTCAAGGTAACTTTATTGTCCTCGAGGGGCAATTAATTGAACAGCCAGCAGACAGACATAAGGACAAGACACACAACAATACATAAAAACATAAATACCCACAGGATCTAACACAGTAATAAATAAAAATAAATATAGTTAAAACAGTTCTGACAGATTGTTTAAAATGGAAATGGAAGTTGGGATAAAAGAGTTCCTGAGTCTATTGGACCTGCATCTGGGCATGGAGTACCTACGGCCTGAGGGGACTAGCTTAAACTGGCAGGACAACGGATGGCTGGGGTCAGCTGCAATAGATTGGGCCTTCTTTGCCACTCTTTTGGTGTAGGTGTGAGAGAGAGTGGGGAAGTTGATTCCTCCAATCTTGCAACATGTCCTGACGATAATCTCTCTAGTCTATTTTTGTTTTTTATGGACAGAGAACCAAACCAGCAGATAAAACAGAAGGTTAAAACAGACTTGTCAGCCATGGCGTGCCCCAGGGCTCTGTGCTTGGTCCTCTGCTGTTCACCATCTACATGTTACCCCTGGGTCACATTATCCGTAAACATGGACTCAACTTCCACTGCTATGCCGATGACACTCAGCTTTATATCAGCACAAACCCCTCCTCCCATCTCCTACCCATACAACTTGTCAACTGTCTGCAGGAACTCAAATCATGGATGACCACAAACCTACTCAAACTCAACAGTAATAAGACAGAGCTCATGGTGGTGGCCCCTGCACCACTGCTCAGGAAAATTGGAGACCTGGCCCTGGTTGTGGATGGCTGCTCCATTTCCCCATCTACTGAGGTGCGCAACCTGGGTGTTATTCTGGACTCCACTCTCTCCTTCCGGTCTCACATCAACAATGTCACCAAGTCTGCCTTCTATCACCTCAGAAGCATCTCACGACTCAGACCTTCACTCACACCTTTAGTAACTGAGACACTCATCCACGTCAACCCCCGTTTGGACTACTGCAATGGTGTCCTGTCTGGACTGCCCACCAAGGCCCTTAGCAGACTCCAGTATGTCCAGAACTCAGCTGCCAGGGTTTTAACCCACACAAAGCCCTGGCAGCATATCACTCCCATTCTCCAACAGCTCCACTGGTTGCCAGTCAAGTCACGCATCGCCTACAAGATCCTCCTGCTCACCTACAAATCTCTCCATGGACTCTCACCACAATACCTCACATATCTCCTCCACCCCTACACTCAGTCACGCTCCCTGCGGTCCTCTGACAAGGACCTGCTGGCCACCCCCCACACCAGGTTGCGGACTTTTGGGGGCAAGGCTTTCTCTGCCAACGCTCCCACACTCTGGAACAGTCTACTGTACCACTCCATATCCGCTCTGCCCCGTCCCTGCCCATGTTCAAAAAGCACCTCAAAACATTTCTTTTCACCAAGTCCTTTGACCCCTAACCCCCGCCCCCCTTATTGTTAAGCGACCTTGGGTAGGCTACCATGAAAGGCGCTATATACAGCGGGAAAAATAAATATTGAACACGTCAACATTTTTTACAGTAAGTATACTTCCAGTGAGGCTATTTGCATGAAATTTTCACCAGACATTAGTATTAACTTCGGTAATCCACACATATAAAAAAATCCAAACATTAATGTTCATAAGTAGAGTTATGAGTAAAAAAGTGGAATGTAGTGTTAATTTCGTCAGACGAGACGAGAGGAAATATGTTCGTCAACGACCTTTTTTTCATGACTAAGACGAGACGATGACGAGACGGCAGTAATGTCCTGAAACACTGACTAAGACTATCTTAAGATGCATTATTGTTGACGAAAAAAGACGAGACTAAAATGTTTTGCATGAAATAAAAACTAAGATAAAATCTCTCTTCATTTTCGTCTACAAAATGAGAAGACTAGAGAAGAGAAGAATATCTAGCTGTTACGTTTTCAAAATATTTCGAATGAGTTCATACGGAACAGCTTTCCTGTAGGCTAGTCTACGTGCTGTTGCTGCAACCCTGTGGCTGAACACGAAACTACATGGAACAAGAACACTGGAGATTTCTGCAAGCTAACTACCAAAGCTTTATGCCACAATGCTACATACCCAGAAGTTGAAGCTTCTCTCATACAAATTAACATCCCCCAGAATGTCCATACGAAAATGTTCATCATGTAATGACAACTATTTAACTAGTTAGACTGATGATGCAAAGTTTGTTAGCAAGTAAGCTAATATGGAAAGTTCGCTAGCAAGTTAGCTATGGTTAAGATGGAGAGTCTGTTTGGGGAATGTGTTGTGTTTGGGCGCATATCGCCATCTAGCGAGGCGGAGTAAAACATTAATATTTTGGCCTACTGACAGTGTTTCTCAAACTTTTTCAGTTTCAGGACCACTTAACTAACCCTAGCTAAAAAAAAAAAAGATTAGACCTACTTCAACAGTAGCCTATAATTAGTCTACACAATAGGTCTACTCACTGAACCACCTTGCTTATTGTCTTTGCACTTTGCTTATTGTGTGGATTCATACTGTATAATTTAAACTGGCATATCTTACATAGACAGTGTTGCAGAACTGTTTTTACATACAAGTTGGTTCAATATTGCAAACAACTCATCTATATTATATTTTACCACGTCTGCTCGCAGACCACTTGGGATAGCTTGCGGACCACCAGTGATCCCCGGACCACACTTTGAGAAACACTGGTCTACGAATGACAGTGGTCCAGTCAAATCTTTTACTGTCTATGGTCAAATCCCAGCCGAGCTATAACTGTAGCTCGACTTACCTGTGCATGTAAACATACTGACTGACAAAAAAATCAGAATGAGTAGTTATAACAGACGAGTAGCCCTGTGGACACACAATATTGTTGGAAAATTGAGATGTGTGAAACACTATTTGACTCAAATGGTAAAAAAAAAAAAGACTAAAATGTGTTGACTAAAACTGACTAAGACTAAGATACCTTTAATTTTATTTTGACTAAAACTAGACGAAAATGACAAGACTTTTAGTCGACTAAAACTTGACTAACAAAAATGATATTTGAATGACTAAATATGATTAAAACTAAAAAGGACATTTCGTCACAAGACTAAGACTAAGACTAAATTAAAAATAGGTGACAAAATTAACACTAGTGGAATGCCACAGGAAAAAAGTATTGAACACGCCTACTGAAATTTCTTAAATACTTTGTGGAAAACCCTTTATTTGTAATGAGAGCTTCAAGGCATTTCCTCTATGACGAAACTAATCAGTTGCAGTATTCAGGTGTGATTTTGGCCCATTCTTTTAAACAGATAGTCAATTTTAATATTGAAGATTCCAGGGGTCCCTCTTGTAAATCCTGATCTTTAGGTAACTTCCAAAACTGTTCAATTGGATTTAAGTCAGGGCCTGAATTTCCTTTCTCTGAAACCAATTGAGAGTTTCCTTTGCTGAATGCTTTGGATCATTGTCCTGCTGGAAGGTCTAGCCATGTCTCATCCTCATT